>NC_133657.1:12198572-12509405 GCF_009905375.1 Apium graveolens | reverse complement strand
AAGAGTTCTTATTATCTTAGTTAACTTATTATCTTAACGTCCCATCATCTCTGAGGTTTATAACGCTTAGCTCTGATACCATTTCTGTAACACCCCCAGATCCGGGGTCGGGGATCCGGGTCGTCACGGTCTTTCTTTCCACAATATCACTTCACTTAATTAATAATAACCAACCTTATGCTGTGACCCCACACTAACATACACCACAACCCGTTATAGTCTCAGAGATGAAATTCAAATAAGTACAAGTCTTTGAATCCACAATTTAAAAGTTATTACAACCCAAAACGATTACTTGATAAATTTACAGTTAATTGCCATTATCTGCCACAAGTTATAATTATACATAATTGATTCTCAAAAGCAAATGGTCTAATCTACAATAGATCTACCTCTGCAGCTATAGCAGCTACGACATCAACGGGAAGACGCGGAACGCTTTCCACGCGCTTGCGCTGGGTCTGCTGGAGTCTGGTCATCTTTCCTAACTGTTGTTGTGTGATGAAAGAAGAAAGCAAGGGTGAGCAGCAAGCCCACCAAAATAATATGCATAATTATTTACAGTATATGAGTCTACTCATAATACTCATGAAAGTCTTGGTCAAAAGAAATGAACCAAGTTGATCACTTAATGCGATGAAGTCGCAAAATATTCAGTATATATATATATACATATATACTTTTCAAAATATTGGAAGTCCGCTTCCATGCATAATATACACAAAGTCCCAGTGTATAACTGTATATAAAAAAATATATCGTTGCAAGGTGATCTCATATATCTAACCTTGTCTCAACGTTTTTCTGAAAATCTTTGTCATTCATAAGACAATTATTAATTAGATATAAGTTCTAAAGATGAAGTTACCAAATACTTCACTACATTTATATCATTCCCAATACTACTTGAACTACCACCGTTCAAGTTATAATCAATTTCAAAAGTTCATCCCACTGATGAGACCACAAGATAAGACTTGAATAGATTCAATCTTTGAAAGATTATTGAATGAAAAAGTTATGAGATACTTTATTTAGTCCCGATATATATATAACCACATATATATATCCCTTTAAACATTTCCTGGAACCTCTGTTATGTGAAGTATGAACAGAGTTCGAAACATCCAATGAATTTTGGAAAGGAAAAGAATTTTGGCATAAACCCGATATCTCGCTGATCAGGCAAATATACCAATAAGTAACCTTTTCTACTAGTAGATGGACGAATTCCCCACTGGTCATCACCCTGGTCATAATTAAGACCTATGCTGGACTGCCACTCAGCCACCTATGCATTTGATGGACTCCCACTGAGCCACTTACACAATAATAGACCGTACCTCGGCCTGTCGCTTATGCCGACTCAATGAGAGGGGCTTACTTCCCGAACGTTGGGCAAGTAATCAATTCATTTACCAAATCTGCAACCTTGTTGCGAATGTAAATACACCACAGAGCCGGATTTCCCAGGTTTTGAGCGAGTATTTAAATCCCCTTTAAAAAGGAAGATTTTAAATATAAAAATGAGTTTTGGGATCCGCTCTGACTTTTAAAAATCATTTTGAAGACTCGAAAACACTTTAAAGAGTGTTTGGAGTAAGGCTGATTTAATGAAGTAAATCAGTCCCCAGAATATTAGAAAATATCTGAATATTATTAATTAAATAATATTCCCATAAAGAATAGCCTTTATAAAAATAATTGAAGTAGAAGTATTAAAATTTATACTTGAAACGAGTATTAAATAACCAAAGATATACTTATATGAAAGTATTATCTTCATTTGAATAATCGAAAATAAGTTTGATTATCGACATCTTATTCTTTAATAAAATAAAGAATATATCTCAGCAAATAATCGGAGTCATAGATCCTCAAATGAATATTCAAATAATATTCAATAAATAAAATAAGCTGAGTCATAATACCTCGAATGAATATTATAAATAATATTCATTAAATAAAATAAAGGAGTCATAAGTCCTCCGATGAATATTCAAATCATATTGAAATAATAAAATAAACTGAGTCATAACCCTCGAATGAATATTCAAATAATATTCATTAAATAATATAAAAGAGTCTTAAGTCCTCGAATGAATATTCAAAATAATATTCATTAAATAATATAAAAGAGTCATAAGTCCTCGAATGAATATTCAAAATAATATTCATTAAATAATATAAAAGAGTCATAAGTCCTCGAATGAATATTCAAAATAATATTCATTAAATAATATAAAAGAGTCATAAGTCCTCGAATGAATATTCAAAATAATATTCATTTAATATAAAGGAGTCATACGCCTTCGAATAATATTCGAAATAATACTCGATAATAAAATAAAGTTTAAAGTTATCGAATAAACCTTATTCGATTAATAGTTTGGAAAAACTATAACCATATATATATATAAATATATATATATATATATATATATATTCATATCCATATAAACTCTACTCGGGATCCTCGACTCCCGGTTTTAGAAAATATTTTCACCTTTGGGTCCCTATACTAAGGGTATATGCAAGATACCGCTATCCTCTAGCATAGGTATTATCAACTGAACCAACAGATATATATTTCAAGAATATGAAACAGGCATGCATATATACCATATCACATGCTACAATATATCGCAAGAATTTGCTAAATAACCAACATGCATCTATCGCAAGATAATGCATATACAAGTGTATTCATCACAACAACAGTATAACGGATAGAATACTTGCCTGAGCGACTGGGGGTTACGAATGGCTCGGGACGAGTCTGGTAACCTATAAACAACAAGTAAGTTGGAATTAAACCAAAGTCACTTGTAAATCTATACTTTAACTAACTTAGACTCTAACGCTTGTTTTGCGCTCACTGATTCGCTTAAGTCACTCGGGTACCCTCGGCTCCACCATTTTTAATAATTTAACCTTTACGAGTTTTAAAGCGATTCCTTCGCGAGTGACTTACCAACTGCCTAAAACACTTACCATAAATGTTTCATGCATTAATTAACCCTTTTTGGTCTTTAACCTACATTTCAAAGTAAGGCGAGGGGAAAAAGTTTCGTTCGCGAAACGCCGTTACTTGAAACGGTCGTTTCTCCTAAACCGTAAATCGGAATCGAACGAACTACATATCAACACGAAGCTCGTAACATGAGCTATCTAAACATGGAAGTGGTCATAATCTAGCAGGGGGTTCTCGGGTCCTAATGCTATGCACAAAAACAGTCCAAAGAAAATCGGACGTTACGACGGCTATGTTTACGCGATTTCCAATATTTTTAAACCATTCAAACCCATTCCAAATCAACCCCAAATCCAACCTCAAATCCATCATACAACAAACATCCATCCTTATCACATCATAACAATCCCAACAAATCCACATTAACCATTTATACTATTCTTTATCATGAATTTAAACTACACTTAAGTTCATTAATCAACAACCAAGATTTACAACTTCAAAAACAACCCAAAACCCATTAATCTCTACATACACAATCATCAAGCCTCTCATGAACTCTAATACTCATTTTATGCTCTTGACTTTCAATAACAAAGCTTGGTCAAGAGATTATACCTTCCTTGGAGAGTGGAGAATCAAGGGGATGGCTTGGAATCATCTTTAAAGCCCTTATCCAAGCTTAATCTAAACAAAACTTCAAGAACACAAATTTTAGTTCTTGAAAACACTATTCACCATCTTCTTTGATGATTTATAGAAAAAGATTGGCTTGGATTTAGAAGCTTAAACTTATAGGAAGTATGTAACTTAACTAGGAGAAGCTAGGATAATTACCTTGCTAAATAGTAAGTGGAGGAGCTTGGATCTTCAAAAATTAAGAAAAGGACCCGTGAGCTTCCATGGAGAAAGAAGAAGAGAGAATTTTGTGCTTTGCCTTGTTTTGATTTTTTGGTTGGTTGATTTGGTTTTTGTTTTTGATTTAGTAATTTACCTTCTTGCCCTTGGATTTGTGTGGTTACAAAGCCACCACACCTCCTCCTTCCCATGTCATGCTTATCTCATCCACATGATGTCATCCTTCCTTCCTTGCCTTCTTTCTATTGGTTGGATGACATCATTCCCATTAATCCCTTTGATTAACTTCCTAATCGTTTGCCTAATGACCGCTGATCTGCTATACGGTTCGCTTAACTTTCGTTCTCGTTTATCGTTTGAGGGATCATACCCGGGATCTTATTACTTGGGTTCCCTTAACCTTTCTCAATACATTATATTCCTTTTATGATCCTCTCTTATAATCCTTGAATTTAAATCCTTTTAATCATGTTACCTTTTTCTCAATTCTTTCCGTATCTAGTGGATTTCCGGGAAAAATCAAAATGTTCGGAATTGGATTCTGACGATCTTTACATACACTTATATACTTCATAGAGTACTAATAATATCCCAGAATATCCATAACAGAACCCCTACATAGTGTGGCATGAAAAGTTTTCTCGTTCAGCAAAAACACTATTCATAAGGGTTTCAAAATTTCTCAAAAATTGGGGTTATTACACAGCCGCTCAGCATAGCTGCGCGGGCGCGTAGAGGGTCTCTGGATTTTTTTTTTCAGCCTCTGTTTTCTGATTTTTTTGTGTTTTTGGATAGGTTATTAACTTCTAAGGGTTCCTGTAACAACAATTCATGGGTTGCCTCCCACGCAGCGCTTCTTTTTCGTCATTAGCTTGACGTTCCGTACCTTGCTCAAGTAGTCAACAAGATGGCACTGACCACTTCTCGGTTTGCCATGTCCCCATAGTAGTGCTTCAACCGCTGACCGTTAACCTTGAATGCTTGGTCCGGATCATTCTCAAAAATTTCCACCGCTCCATGTGGAAACACAGTTTTGACAATAAAAGGTCCAGACCACCTTGATTTCAACTTCCCAGGAAAAAGTCGGAGCCGAGAGTTGAATAAAAGAACTTGTTGCCCTGGCACAAATAACTTAGGATGTAGCTTCTTATCGTGCCACCTCTTCACCTTTTTCTTATACATTTTGTTATTCTCGTACGCTTGAAGTCGAAATTCATCAAGTTCATTAAGCTGAAGCATTCTTTTCTTACCAGCTGCATCTAAATCCAGGTTCAATTTCTTCAATGCCCAGTAGGGCTTATGCTCAAGCTCCGCCGGTAGATGACATCCCTTACCGTACACCAACTGAAATGGTGACATCCCAAGTGGAGTTTTGTATGCTGTTCTGTAAGCCCAAACAGCTTCATCGAGCTTTAAAGACCAATCCTTCCTTGACGGACAAACAACCTTTTCTAGAATACGCTTTATCTCTCTGTTAGACACTTCCGCTTGACCATTTGTTTGCGGATGATAGGCAGTAGCTACTCGATGATTCACATTATAACGCTGTATCATAGAAGTGAACTTACGGTTGCAAAAATGCGATCCTTCATCACTTATGGTTACTCGAGGTGTTCCAAACCTTGTGAAAATTTGCTTATGAAGAAAATTTAGCACTGCCTTTGCATCATTTGTCGGTAAAGCTTTAACTTCGACCCATTTTGAGACATAATCGACTGCCAGCAAGATGTACTGATTATTGCAAGACGAGATAAAAGGCCCCATGAAATCGATTCCCCATACATCAAAGACCTCGACTTCAAGCATCACATTTAATGGCATTTCATCCTTCCTTGACAAATTTCCCACTCTTTGGCAACGATCACACCTTAAAACAAACTGATGAGCATCCTTGAACAAAGTAGGCCAGAAAAAACCTGCTTGAAGAATACGAGCTGCCGTCTTCTCACCTCCATAGTGTCCCCCATAAACCGTGGAATGGCAGTCTCGTAATATCCCCTCCGTCTCACAGAACGGGATACATCTCCTGATGATCTGGTCAGCTCCCTGTCTAAACAAATATGGTTCATCCCACATATACCACTTCACCTCATGCAGAAACTTCTTCTTTTGAGCGGATGTCAAATTAAGAGGCATTATATTGCTGACGAGATAGTTTACAATATCTGCAAACCATGGTTCTTCCTCCTGAATTGCAAACAACTGCTCATCCGGAAAAGATTCATTGATTAACGTCCTATCTTGTGAAGTAGAATCGGGATTCTCCAACCTAGATAGATGGTCAGCTACTTGATTCTCAGTACCTTTTCTATCTTTGATCTCTAACTCAAATTCCTGAAGTAAAAGCACCCAACGAATGAGTCTCGGCTTCGAATCCTTCTTAGAAACCAGATAGCGAATAGCTGCATGATCAGTGAATACTGTTACTTTCGTACCAAGCAGATAAGATCGAATTTTTTCAAAGCCAAAGACTATAGCCAAAAGCTCCTTCTCAGTAGTGGTGTAGTTCAATTGGGCACCATTTAAAGTCTTACTCGCATAGTAGACAACATGGAAGAGATTTTTCTTGCGCTGTCCCAGAACTGCACCTACCGCATAATCACTTGCATCACACATCATCTCAAATGGTTCTGTCCAATCTGGTGCTGTAATGACTGGTGCCGTGATCAAACTCTCCTTGAGAGTCTCGAATGCTGCCAAACATTCATCATCAAATTTGAAAGGCACATCTTTCTCAAGCAAATTGCACAACGGCTTAGATATCTTTGAAAAGTCCTTGATGAATCGCCGATAAAAACCCGCATGACCAAGAAAACTACGGATTCCTTTCACAGAATTAGGTGGGGGAAGATTTTCAATGACTCCCACCTTGGCCTTGTCCACCTCCAGACCCTTGCTAGAGACCTTATGCCCAAGGATAATGCCTTCACGCACCATAAAATGACATTTCTCCCAATTAAGCACCAAATTAGTTTCCACGCATCTTTTGAGTATGGCGCGCAGATTATTCAAACATTCATCATATGAGTGTCCAAAGACGGAGAAGTCATCCATGAACACTTCGACGTTATTTCCAATCATGTCAGAGAATATAGCCATCATACATCTCTGAAAAGTGGCCGGGGCGCCACATAACCCAAACGAAACTCTGCGAAAAGCAAATGTGCCAAATGGACAAGTGAAGGTAGTCTTTTCCTGATCCTCTGGTGCAATACAAATCTGATTATACCCGGAATAACCATCCAGAAGACAAAAATACTCATGTCCCGCCAATCTGTCAAGCATCTGATCAATAAATGGAAGAGGGAAGTGATCCTTCCTTGTGGCTTTGTTCAATTTTCTATAATCCATGCATACTCTCCATCCTGTAACTGTTCGAGTAGGGATGAGCTCATTCTTTTCATTTGCGACCACAGTGATACCTCCCTTCTTAGGTACACATTGTACGAGGCTCACCCACGAGCTGTCAGAAATAGGATAAATGATGCCTGCATCTAGCCATTTCAGAATTTCTTTCTTCACCACCTTCTTCATGATGGGATTTAGTCTTCGCTGCTATTCCACAGTTGGCTTACTACCTTCCTCTAGCAGAATTTTATGCATACAATATGAAGGACTTATCCCCTTGATGTCTGCTATGGTCCATCCTATAGCCGATTTGAATTCTCTCAAAATCCTTAAGAGCTTGTCTTCCTCACTACCTGAAAGGTCAGATGAAATAATAACAGGTAACGTAGATGAATCACCTAAAAAAGCATACCTCAAGTGTTCAGGTAATGGCTTGAGCTCCAAGGTAGGTGCTTCCTCTATTGATGGTTTGAGCTTCCCTTCAGCGTTCTTGAGGTCAGAAGTACCAAGAGATTCAAATGGTATGTCCAGCTTTCGCTTCCAGGGAGAAGCGTTCAGATATTGTAATTGCTCGTTGCTATCTTCATCATCGCTGTCAAAATCCCCCACTAAGGCCTTTTCCAATGCATCAGACATTAGCATGTGATCGAGTTCCGAAGTAACCGCAGAATCAATCACATCCACTTTTAAGCAATCCTCATCTTCTGTAGGGAATTTCATTGCCTTGAATACGTTGAAGGTCACATCCTGATCTTGGACCCGCATAGTAAGTTCACCTTTTTGCACATCTATCAAGGTACGGCCAGTAGCCAAGAAAGGCCTCCCCAAGATTATGGGAATCTTCTTATCTTCCTCAAAATCCAGAATAACAAAATCTGCTGGAAAGAAGAGCTTATCCACCTTGACGAGCACATCCTCAACTATGCCCCTTGGGTAAGTAATGGAACGGTCAGCCAATTGTAGTGACATGTACGTGGGTTTTGGATCAGGCAGATCCAGTTTTTTAAAGATCGACAACGACATCAGATTAATGCTTGCTCCCAAATCACAAAGGCACTTGTCAAAAGTCAGATTGCCAATTGTGCAAGGAATGGTGAAGCTTCCTGGATCTTTCAGTTTTGGTGGTAACTTTTGCTGCAGAACAGCGCTGCATTCTTCCGTGAGAGCAACGGTTTCAAGGTCATCCAGTTTCACCTTCCTTGAAAGAATAGTCTTCATAAACTTCGCATAACTAGGCATTTGTTCAAGAGCTTCAGCGAAAGGTATATTGATGTGAAGTTTCTTGAACACCTCTAGAAACTTCCCGAACTGTCTATCCAACTTTTGTTGCTGCAATCTCTTAGGAAAAGGTGGTGGAGGATAGAGCTGTTTCTCCCCTGTATTAGCCTCAGGCAGAGTGTGTTCAACAGTAGTCTTCCTTGGTTCCGTCGCTTTCTCTTTTTGCTTAGATTCTTCATCTCTAACTTCAGCTTCGACTTCCTTTGCCTTTTCAGCATCAGCCACTTTTCCAGACCTTAAGGTAATAGCCTTGACTTGCTCTTTAGCTTCCTTCCTGCCTGGTACTTCCGTGTCACTGGGAAGAGAGCCAGGTTGACGATTGAGCACTGCATTGGCTAATTGACCGATTTGATTTTCCAAGGTCTTGATAGAAACCGCCTGACTCTTGCACAACAGCTTAAGTTCCTCAAAATCAGCACTAGTGGGTGCAGCTGTACTTCCCTGTTGAGGATATGATTGTCTTGTAGCATACTGCTGTGGTTGCTGGAATCCAGGTGGGTTAAACTGTTTACTCACTCCTTGCTGATATGGTGGCTGAATAGCATTCTGATTATTCCCCCAGCTGAAATTTGGATGATTTCTGTTGTTAGGATGATAGGTCGCTGGCACAGGCTGCTGTTGTCGCTGATAATTATTCACATACTGAACAGATTCGTTGACAAGAGAACACTGATCCGTAGCATGAGAACCTGCACAAAGCTCACAAACCATAGCTATTTGATTAACTCCATACGTAGCCAGAGAATCAACCTTCATTGATAGCGCTTGGAGCTGGGCTGCAATAGCGGTGGCTGCATCAACTTCCAGAATACCTGCTACCTTGCCTGACGTCATCCTCTGAGTTGGGTTTTGATGCTCATTTGCAGCCATCGTCTCTATAAGATTATACGCCTCAGTATAGCTTTTAGCCCATAAGGCTCCTCCAGCTGCTGCATCGAGCATGGGCCGAGATTGGGCCCCCAAACCATTATAGAAACCAGTTATCACCATCCAATCCGGCATTCCATGATGTGGACATTTTCTCAACATTTCCTTGTAGCGTTCCCAAGCCTCGCACATAGATTCTGTAGGTTGCTGCGCAAACTGAGTAAGAGCACTCCTCATAGCAGCAGTCTTTGCCATCGGATAAAACTTCACCAGAAACTTTTGCGCAAGATCTTGCCACGTAGTGATGGACCCAGCTGGTTCAGAATGTAACCAGTCTTTAGCCTTGTCCCTTAGTGAGAATGGGAAAAGCCTCAACTTGATAGCCTCATCAGTCACGCCATTATACTTAAAAGTGCTGCAGATCTCGATAAAATTCCTTATGTGCATGTTGGGGTCTTCAGTTGCCGCTCCTCCAAAAGAAACAGAATTCTGCACCATCTGAATAGTGCCCGGCTTGATTTCAAAGGTGTTAGCTTGAATAGCCGGATGAAGGATGCTTGACTGAATGTCATCAATTTTAGGCCGAGAAAAATCTATAAGAGCTGGATCAGCTTGAACAATACGATCTCCCATGTTTACTGGTTCTTTCTGCTCAGTTCCTGAATCCGAATCCTCAAAATCTAACTTCTCCAGAATATCAAGAACTTCGTCTGTCTCCTCAGCTGTATCTAAAGTCCTCTTGCGAGCACGAGAACGAGTTTGCATAAACACTTGCTAAAGTACCTGAAACACAACCGAAAAGAGTAAGTAACTACTACGTCCTAATCACTGAGTCCTAATGACCAATGATGGTAAGTACATAAACTAAACAAATACGCCGAGTCCCCGGCAGCGGCGCCAAAAACTTGTTAGGGCGAAAACACGCAACTATACGCGTTCGCAAGTAATATAGAATACTTTCTAGTTCGTTCTCTCAGAGACTCAGACTAAATTATTGTCTAATTAAACTCACTCACCAATGTATGATTACTTCTCAATGTTAAGATAATAACACTTAAAATTGTTGATTAAATATTAACTATAATTAACTACTTAATTAACCACTTAACTAACACTTCAATTTATCAATAATAAAACACTCATGAGATCACAACTTCATTATTACTTCCTTCTATAGCCATTGTTATTACCTTTAGCATGTGACAGTGATGATATTAATCGAATAACACGAAACTGATAAAAGCCAACTTTCATTGTACTAATACCATTCTACCAAGCATCCACAATTAAGATAGAAGTTGAATAGTCATCATTTATGTTGAGTTCCTATATGTCTACAGAAATTGACAACACAACGATTTAAGCACAAGTTATTCTTTTTGATTACATAGGGCAAATAAAACTGTTAGAGTTACCCACTAATCATGCACAACGTACATGAACCTATGCTAGCATGGCAAGTTCTAAATCTCAAGATCCACCGTCGCTTCACAAGAGATTAACACCCTATCTTATATGTTCGCGACGCACATAAGACGAATACGTACAACCAATACTAGATATCATGCAATCATCACACACTAAAGTATTAAACAATTAACTAAAGAATTCCATAATAAATCCGTTGCAACCCCATGATCATGATTAGCCCATAATAGAACTTATCGCCATCATGGGTTCATATGAAATCATGATAAACAAACACAAGAAAATAATAACTAAACTAATTATATTAAAACAGAGTACGTCACAAGAGTAAATAAGTCAAAGCAAGAAAACTAGCATCCAACGTTACAACGAAACAAGAATCACAAGAATATATGCTCCCTCTTCGTTGTGGTGTGCTAAATCGGTCTTCTTCCTTATCTCCTTCGCTTCTTGCGTAAAACACAATCTAAAACATAATCCCCTTAATAATCTCTGTGAAAACGTCTCAAATCTACATATATAATAGTCCCATAAAACTCAGATTACATAGAAGTTGGAAGCCAAACAGAAGTAGAAGTCTAAAATAATTTATCTTTTTCCCCGACCCTGCGCGGCCGCTCAGCATAGCTGCGCGGGCGCGCAGGTTGCTGCGCGACCGCTCAGCATTGCTGCGCGGGCGCGCAGGCCTCTACTGGAAAAAATCCAGGTTTGCTCCGTTTCTTCGCCGTAATCTGCCCATTCCTTTCCTCTCGCAATGGTGAACACATGCCAAGGCTTATTCTTGATGATTCCTCCCCCGAAATGCAACTAATACCCTGAAATGCATAAACACTAGAAAAACGCATCAAATACACAAAATACTTGATTTCAAGACACCAATTTAAGCCATTTTAAGACGTTCTAAGTGGTATAAAATGCCACTTATCAATGGCCACCGTACAAATGAATTTTATTATCATAGTTATTGATTACTTTACTAAGTGGATATAAGCCAAACCTTTGGCGAAGATTACAACCAAACAAGTTGTTCGATCCCTATGGGAAAATATCATGTGTCGATATAAGAGACCTCGTATCCTAATAACCGATAACAGAACATTGTTCAATAATGAAGAATTCAAGAAGTACTGTAAGGAAAATGAAATTGAGTTGCGGTTCACCTCTGTCGCCCACCCTCAGGCCAATGGGTAGATAGAGGTAGCAAACCGTATTATTTTAGACAGATTGAAGAAGAAGATTGAAAAGTCCAGGAACAATTGGGTAGATAAAATACTTCCGATACTTTGGGCATATAGGACCACGTGCAGGGTCACGACGGGAGCAACGCCATTTATGTTGACGTATGGGGCTGAAACGGTTGTCTCTATGAAAATATCATATTCATCTTCTAGGATTCAAACTTACAATATTGAAGAAAATGAGAAGGGCAGAGATTAGCCTTAGACTTAATCAATGAAGTTCGGGATCAAGCTCATGCTAAGATCGTAGAATACCAGAAAAAAGCTTATTTTTATTACAACTTAAGGGTGAACAAAAGATTCTTTAAGTAATGAGACTTGGTTATCGGGAAAGTTGAAGAATCTGGAGTAGGACATAAAGGAAACCTAGCCACAAATTGGGAAGGGCCGTACATAGTCAAAAGCATCCAAGGACGAGGATCCTATAAGTTAGAGACAGTAGAAGGAGAAGAAGTGCCAAGAACTTGGCATGCACAGAATTTGAAGACTTACTACATATAGTTCTCTTATTGAGGGTATGAAGCTACTAAAATTATTAAATAATAATAAGGTTCAGAGAAATCATGAGCTTTGGCTCCTTAGGATTCATATTCCAGCTCCTTAAGATTCATATTCCAATTTGTTAGAATTTATATTCCAGTTTATTATGATTTTTATTCCTGTTTATAAGGATTCTATTTCTATTATGTAAGGGTCAGACCCATTTAAGAGGTTTTGAAATACCAAGTTAATATTGTTAAGTTAAGTTTCCTATATTAACTTAAAAGGTCGTAAAAATCAACAAATGTAAATTTAAATCAAGAAATACAAGAAGTTTTTTTTAAGTATTTCAAATAATTCTTTATAATAAAGGAAGAGAACAAGAAATTTAAGTAGCTGCTTTGGAAGCGCATGCTCCTCAGACTCCTCTTCTGAGCCGCTCTTAGAACTTCCTTCTGATTCGCTATCGAAACTTCCCTTTGAGGTTTCCTCGGAAGTTTCCTCGGAAGTTTCCTCGGTTGGCCCATCAGATGTTTCCTCGATATCTTCTCAGAAACCTCTTGTGAGTTTTTCTTCAGAGGATCTTTAGTTCTAGACTTTTTGCTCGCAGGCTCAGCTTCTTCTTCAGAAGAAGACACCTCCTTGCTAGAGCTTGAATCAACTTCTTTTTTCTTCTTGCCTTTATCCACCGCAGGCTCTCTAGACCCGGAAGCCCTTGTATCAGGAAAAGGTGCATGATGGTCTTCTTCTTGAATACTCGGCTTGAATGGCTTCGACGATAGCGTCCAATCCTTCTTTATAACTAGCTGGATGAGAAAGGGTGTCATGCTCCTCCATCAAGCTCTTAAACTCCGGGGTGTCCATCCAAGCATCGAACCACTTTTCTCTTTCATCGTTCAAAATAAAAATTCTGGCTTGGACGGTCTCCAAGTCGAAAGTGGAGGCCGACTGTGCTTGAAGGACTTTGATTTATTCTTTAGCCTCCTCCATCTCCTTGCCGATGTCTTCATAAGACACCTTCCAAGCCTTGGCCTGGTATAACATACCTTGAAAATGTACTTTGGCCTGCAAAAATATGTACCAAATCTAAGGAAAAAAGTTTCAAAGGAGAAGTTGTGCAAAGGATTTCAGGGTAAGAAATTACCGTGGCTAAAGCCTGAGCCCAAGCAGCTCGTTTGCTTTTAAGTCCTGTTGAAGGAAAAAATCCTTGTAATCAAAAGGATAAATAGAATGAAGCAACCAGACCTTGGCCAACTTAGTATTCCCAATAATGGAGTCTTTTCCCCTTATACCCCATGCGGGTTGGAAAAAAGCCCCATGCTTTTGCTTGACCCTTAAAGGCTGGCTGGGGCCTTCTTCATCTCCTTTTGCACCCACCTGAGTCAAGAACTCAGGAAAGCGATCCCCCAGGCGAGGATCCTTGAAAACCTTTATAGCCCTCTTCATTCTTCTGGTTTTTAGTTTCTTGGGCTTTATTACTTCCACAATTATTTTAGCCACTGCGTAGAAAAAGTAAGGAACAATTAAAGCAAGAAAATGCAGTTAAACTAAGTACTTAATAATCAATCAAGGTTGAAAACTATCTTTCATTGAAATTGGAGAAAGTACACGCTCAACTAGGACAGTTTCTATCATAAGGTCCCAAGAGTAGGACGTCCCGTTATCCCTGGTGAGAATGTCAAAAGCCGTTGTCTCTTCCGCGGATAAAGAAATGTCATTGGGGTTCCCGGCGACCACTTGGCCAAAGGACGAGCGTAACATGGTTCCCTCGTCTCCTCCCTCCTCCCTCAGAGTAGACAAATTCCTTCTTCCATTTCAGGTTTTTGTCTAGAATGGACTTCCCATTGACAATATGGGGGATAATGGGGCGTTGGTTTAAAGAAATCCAACCTGGATTTCTGTTGGGACTATTTTTAAACTGAATTTTTTTCACATAAACAACTATTGATGTAGACAAATCATTTTTAGCACATTGCGATAAAAAGCAAAGAATTAACCTCCAAGTATTGGGAGGAAGCTGGCATGGACTAATTTGAACATCAACAAGTAAATTAGGGATGAAAGGGTGAAAGGGGAACCTGACACCAGCTCTACTCGTGTCCCTAAAGACGCAAAGCGCGTCCTTCTTCCAGTGGCATGCCCTATGCACGACACTAGCTAAGACCAATTTGTAAGGCTTCTCGATCTTGTAAATGAAATTCATCTTCTCCAACTCCTTCAAGTTATAAAAAGTGTTGACACGGTCAAACATATTCAAATGAGCATCAGACGGGTACTCATTTCCCCTAGTATTGATCAAATCGATCAAGGAGGAGTACCTCGAACGAATGGGAAATTCATTGGATTTCTTGGCCACGTTCATATTTGCTAATCGAAGAGCTTTCTTATCATCCATCTGAAAAATACAAGAAATGCAAAAAATATGAAGATATGCATACAGAAAATGCAGAAAATATGAAGATATGTATACAAAAAATACAAAAAATGCAGAAAATATGAAGATATACATACGAGAAATACAAGAAAATATGAGTACATGCATGTAAAGTGCAGAAACTATAAATATATGAAGAAAGTACCTGGAAAAAGTTTGAAGGTTTGGAGATCTTTAACCGGAAAACTTAAGATCTTTGACCGAAAAACTGGATATCTGATCGCCGAAAATCGCCTCGAAGACTAAAGAGAAGAAAGAAATTTGAGAAGATTAAAAAATGAGAAAGTGATGAGAGGATCTAATTCTACTCACTTTTTTATATAGGCAATATTTGGAAGAGGAACCATTTCTGGCTCAAAAGTGTGGCCCCAAAATAAAAATCCTATCATCCATAACATTCTATAAAATTCAGCAAAAATTTCAAAAAATCTCAAAAAAAATCGAAGAAATTCTTTGAATATAATCTAATACAATATTGGGCCTAGTACAAAGCCCAAATCCAAATAGGAACTAGAAAAGGGCTGGCCCAGATCCAATTAGGATTTGGAAAAAGGTTAAGCCCAAATCAAATTATGAATTGGAAAAGGGCTGGCCCAAATCCAATTAGGATTTGGAAAATGGCCAAGCCCAAATCCAATTAAGATTTGGAAATGGGCCACGTTCAAATCAAATTATGATGGGCGAAGCCCAATCACAGTAAGTGACCAATATTTTGAGTAGAAACCGAGTTGAAATCTATGTCATGAGTCCTAGTCGAGATCAATCGACTAAAGACATGAAAGTGACCAATATTTTGACTAGAAACCTAGTCGAAATCTAGGTCGTGAGTCCTAATCGAGATCAATTGACTAGAGACATGAAAGTGACCAATATTTCGACGAGAAACCTAGTCAAAATCTAGGTTGTGAGTCCTAGTCGAGATCAATCGACTAGAGACATGAAAGTGACCATAAGTTCGACCAGGATCCTATTCGAAATCCAGGTCATGAATCCTGGTCGAAAATCTTCGACTATGTCGTAAAAGTAGACCAAAATTTTTACTAGGATCCTAGTCAAAATCCAGGTCATGAATTCTGGTCGAAAACCTTCGACTAAGATGTAAAAGCAGACCAAAATTTTGACCAGGATCCTAGTCAAAATTCAGGTCGTGGATCCTGATCGAAAAATAGCAGAAAATTTGGAAAAAATCAGAAAAATGGGAAAATAGCAAAATATTCCAAGAAAATATTTTCTAGTTATATGCAATGGTAACCAGAACCTAAGAATAATTATATCCGGGGAGCTGAATAGATCACGAAGCTCAAATTTATTCCGCTAAAAGGACAAGGAACGGTCTCTCAAGAATTTTGACATTCTTAGAAGAAAATGTGATTCAAGTTGGGAAAACATAACTAGCCTCAAGAAAGGCAAAAATCGTTGTGAATGTGTAGATCACTCCACACTTTACGCTAAAACGATACCCTGCAAGGGCATACGGAAACTTAACTTCTACGAAATCTTATATGTTTTCCTAGAAGTTGGGGGCAAATGATAGGGGATAAAAATAATCCTAATTGCGTAATAAATAAGCGCATTAATTAGACATGATTTGGTCCAAAGATAAAACTCGATGATTAAGGCCAAAAAATTAATATAGCATTAATTGGGCTTCAAGGGCCCAAGGATAAAGAATTTATTATTAAATTTGTGGGTCACGAATCAGCCCAAATTATGATTAAGAAAATAAGTTCAAATCAGAATCAAACTCTCAAAAGAGTAGTTCTCAAGCCACATAGTCCTATAAGGAAGCAAATCCCTGCATTCTAGGACTCCAAAGTCCATTCTAAATCTGAGATTGCCCACCAAGTCTCCTAACCCTAATCTAATTCAAGACATCCCACGCCTATATAAGGGGCCTCACCCTACATATCAGAATTATATTTTTTGGCTTGATCCTTAGCATACAACAATGTACGTAAGCATCTTGTGAATGCAGATTGAGTCACGAAACACGAGAGTAGTCAAATGGAGTATTGAGCTTACGAACCCTAACATTAAATACACCTTGGTTTTTTTACCCATAACACCACTTAAGGAAAATACATATCCACTTATTGAATCATTCTAAGTAAAAAAATACAATTAGTCAAAAATACTAAAAATAATAATATCTATCATATTTATCTAATATTTTCCACATGTATTGAATTAATATGAACTAAAAATAAGTTAATTGGGAATCAAATATTAATATGACAAAAAAAAATATTTACATTGAAGAAAAAAAATAATGCTAACTAATTATTTACTTCATGAGATTCAGAGATATGAGTTTGAACATTTTGTGTACCATAAGAGTAAATTACGATGACGTATCGTGTATAAATACATATATAAATAAATATTTTAACGTAAGTTTAAAGCCTTAATAAAAGGGGTTTTATGCTCCATAAATATAATGGTAGCAACGTATCGGGTCGAATATCTGATAGATTGACATATTCAAACAAATAATTAAATATTTAGTAATAAATCAGTACTAATTATTTGACGTCTCTTAAATTCTCTAATAAAGTATAGGCTTTTTTGCTCCATAAATATGAAACTAGGGGTGTGTTTGCTCCATTATTAACCACAAGCGTGCCTTTCATATATATAAGGGGTTCTCTCTAAATACCCAAATATATATTTTATTCTATAGCATATCTGGTAACTTTATTTTTGTTTTTTCGACAACTAAATCACAACATCATCGATTATATTAATAATATAAATAAATAATACTAGTTGATAACGCGTGTGAAGCATGAATCTGATATTAAAAATATTAAATTAATATTCGCAGAGAATTGAAATTTATAACTCGTGCAAAATACATATCAAAATTAAAATATTTATATTAAATATTAAATTAGTACTTATAAAGAATTGAACTTGATGATAATATATAATAAATCAATTTTATTAAATTATATAATTTAAAGGAATTTATAAAATTTTACCGTATAGTTCTGTTCCTACACCTAACAGATGTTTTATTTTTTACATAAATCTAACAGGTTGAATTTGTCATGGATTCTTTTGTGAATTGAGTTGTATGATTATCTTATGAACCAATTTTTTTTTTTTTATATAATTTAATATTACCTGATATTACTTGATAGTTATTCTATAATTATCTTTTCAATATAGTTTAGTTAATATTACTAATTTATTGATAAAAATATTCACATTAAAAGTAAATAGATATATTTTACTTAATTTAATATTCTTTACTAAAATCTAAATAAAACTCATAAATTCGTTGTTGTTTAAAAATATTTTTTAACTTAAAAGTAAATCATCACTGGATTGGACACTAACAAACACAGTGGTTAAACCATTAATTTTCATTTTAAAGATAAATAAATATCAATAAAGTCACTTACCATTATTTAGTTATTGTTAAAAATTTGTTTTCTAATTTTAAAACAAAATCAACATTTTGATGCACACTAACTAATAAAAATTAAAGTCTAATTAGAATTGAAATTAATTCTTGTTAATAGTATTAGTAACAAAGTCTTGTTGAAAACCCGTATTAAGTACGAGCCCGAAATTAATGATATCAAGTTAGTATTTGCAGAGAATTGAAACTCATAACTCGTAACAACACTAATTGAAATTAAAATATTAATATCAAATATTAAATTAATATGTGTAACAAATTGAAACTGATGAGAATTTACAAAAAAATAAATGCTATTAAATTATGTAGTAATTAAAAGGAATTCCCCCTACGTAATTATGAAATTACATCTTATAGTTCTAGTTCTACAGATAGTTGTTATTTTACTTGTTATAGAAATTTAACAGGTTAGATTCATTAATAATAAGATTCTTTTATAAAACCATTTTTATTCTTATTATCTTATGAACCAAACATTTTTGTTATTTAAGATAATTTATTATTATTTAATATTACTTGACAATTTTTTTAATATACTTTATTTAATATTACTAAATTATTAATAAAAGTGGTATTTCAAATTAAAAGTAAATATATATTAGTTTACTTAATTTAATATTACTTAATAAAATCTAAATATAATTCATAAACTTGTTGATATTAAAAATTACTTTTTAACTTAAAAATAAATAGACGATGCGATGACCACTAACATATACAATCATAAACAATTAATTTTCAATTTAAAAGTTAATAAAGGTCAATAAAGTAATTTACTATTATTTTATTATTGTTAAAAAATATTATTTAAAATTAGGATGTAATAATATAAAATCTTAAAAATAGTTATATAATTATTAGTGAGTACTAAAATTTGATAATTTGGAACTTTTGATACTTTTGTGTTCCGATAAAATATAGTTCACTTATTTGTAAAGAGTTAGAGCATCTCCAATGAATTAAAATCCTTAACTAAAATTATATAAAATATTTGTTAGGATGAAAATACGCGCTAATTTTACACGCAAGTATACGCATTCACAAGTAATATATAATTCTTTCTAGTTCGTTCATACAGAGACTGGTTTAGATTAAATTCAATTAATACACTTATGCAACAATTGTATGGTTATTATTCAATGCTAAGATGATAACAAGTTGAGATTGTTTATAACTACGATTAACTAAGAGATTATACTAAATAACATGAACTAAGAGAATAAGAGGGTTGAATTACTTATACGAGACAAGCATGTGATTCTAACTTCTTTAAATACTTCATTCAAAGTCATTGTTTTTAACCTTAGCATGCAATTGTGATGACAACTAATCAGATAACACGAAACCAGTAAACGCCAACTTTCGTTGTACGAATACCCTACTACTAGACATCCACAAAAGGGGTAGAAGCTGAATAGACACCAATTATATTGAGACCCTATATGTCTATAGAATTTGACAACATAACGGTTTAATGCGCAAGTTATCTATTATGATTACATAGGATAAGTAAGATGGTTAAAATTATCTACGAATCATGCATAACAAATACATGAACCTATGGTAGCATGGCAAGTTCTAAACCCCTATATTCACTTTCGCTTCAATAGAGCTTAACACGCTATCTTATAAGTTCGCGATGCTCATAAGATGAATAAATACAACCAATACTAGGATATCATACAATCACCACACACTAAGATATCGAAATAAATTAACTATTAAAATCCATAAGTAAATACGCTAGAACCCCACGATAACGATCAGTTCATAACCGAACTCATCATCACCGTGGGTTCCGATGAAAGCATGGTATAATAAACTAGGTCTTTATAAAACTGATAATAAACAAGAGTACGATCACAAGAGTATAGGGTTCAACAAATAAGAAAACTAGCATCCAAGATTACAACTTAAACAAAGAATCACAAGAATAAATTAGATCATCTTCGCCTTCATTGAATTGTGCTATACAGTCTTTTTAGTCTTCTCCTTGCTCCTTGTTGTGTCTCTCTTGCGTATCACGTTCTTTAAATCGTCTTATTTAGCCTTTATATAACAGCCCATTTAGAATATAAATCCATAAAATCAATCTTCTACTTGAATCAGGAATCTTCAGAATCGACCTGGCGCAGCCGCACGCTATCCCAGCGCGGGCGCGCGCTAAAACAGCGCGGGCGCGCTAAGCTTCTGAAAAAATTCAGACTTCTAATTTAGTGGCTGGTCTTTGATGACGATCAACAAGAAATCATCTGAGGCACCTTCCTAACACCAACTTAGCACTAAAACAATGCTAAATCTCATCATTCCTTCATCTATACCTGAAATGCAAAACACTACAAAAATGTATCAAAAACACAAATAACTCGAGTACAAAACACCAGTTCAAGCCTTTATGAATTATTCTAAGTGGACATAAATGCCACTTAATAATATTCTATAAATAAATACTATAGAGGTTATGTAAAAATTTGTCAAACTCCAATGGTGCATTCTTCTTGGCAACCCCTCTAGATTTGCTATATTTGTCGAACAAGTCCTATAAAAAAATACACATCATCTTTGTTATAACGGAAGTAATAAATATAATAATAAACATAAAGAAAGAACACAAATAGGCAGAAGAGAAAATTTTTATTGATCTTGAAGAATACAGATTACAACATATGTTTAGGTTTATACCATAGAGAATTTATATAATACTCTCTAGGCGGTTACAGAAAAGCCCAGAAAAATAGGCACAAAAGAGATAACCCTCTAAAAAACAGATTCAAGGCATATTCTAACAAATACCCAACTTGACTTGAATTCTGGCACAAAAAATAGATGTACCAGATGCATCATAATAATGCCAGATGTACCGAAAAAACTCTTTTGCCTCATATTTTGTCCTAAAAAAGGCAATCAACAACTACGAATATTTAGCAAGTTCAAACCATGTTGAAACTTGCTTTTTGGAGCCTGCTTAGTGAGCATATCAGCTGGGTTATCAGCAGTACCCACTTATATCACTTTGATTCTCTTCTCACTTCTCATAAAATGATATCTTACATCTATGTGCTTAGTCCGTACAAGATGGACCTGATCATTGGCTAAACAGATTGCACCGAGACTGTCACAATACACTGTAGCCTGATCATGATATTGACCTAAATCACTGACCAAGCCTTTCAACAAGATTCCTTCTTTTGCGGTTTCTATCAATGCCATATACACTGTTTCTGTAGTAGACAAAGTCACTGTAGGTTATAGAGTAGCTTTTCAATTGACAATTGAACCACCTAGAGTGAAAGCATAACCAGTCATGGATCTTCTACTGTCAACATCTCCAGCATAATCAGAGTCTGAAAACCCTATCACCAAATACTCTATATCACCTCCATGAATGAGACCAACATCAGAAGTACCTTTTAAGTACCGAAAAACCCTCTTCACAGCTTGCCAATGCTCCTTTCTTGGATCACCCATAAACCTACTAACAACACTGATGGTTTGTGCAAGATCAGGTCTAGTACAGACCATTGCATACATCAAGCTTCCTACTACACTAGCATAGGGAACTCAAGACATGCACTCCTTCTCTGACATATACTCCTTCTCCTTAGCAGACTTTGGTGCATAAGCGACGGATAAATGTATATTTGGAGTTCTAGAAGTATCTATTGGCTTTGCTGTAGACATGCCAAACCTTCACAAAATCTTCAAAATGTATCCCTTTTGTGACAAGAAGAGTTTTCTTTTGCTTCTATACCTATAAATCTCCTTTCCCGTAATTTTCCGAGCTGCACCCAAATCTTCCATTTTAAACTCAGCACTAAGGATACCCTTCAACGTTTAAATATCAGACTTGTTCTCTGCAGCTATCAACAAATCATCTACATACATTACTAGATAGATTCAAGAACCATTTATTGTCTTACTATAATAAACACAACAATCATACAGACTTCTGATTTAGCCAATTCCTATCATATAACTGTCAAATTTCTTATACCACTATCTCGGAGACTATTTTAGTCCATACAAAGACTTCAACAACTTACAAAAATGGACTTTTTTCTGATTTGTTCAAACTCTAGATTTTGATGTGCAATTATTGCTAGTAGCACCCTGATGGAATTGTGTCTGACCACTGGCGAAAAAATCTCATTGTAGTCTACTCCTTCTTTTTGAGTGAACCCTCGAGATACTAACCGAGTTTTATATTTAATATCTTTAACATGTGTTTCTCCTTTTTTCTTCTTGAAGACCCGTTTACAAGTGACAATCTTTCTGTCTCGAGGCCGCTTGACTAATTCCCAAGTCTTATTCTTCTGAAGTGACTCAATTTTGTCTCCCATTATATCAAACCATTTTGTAGATTCAGTACATGTGTCTGTTCTTTGTAAGTGGATGGCGCATCGGAGCTAGAATCCACCTCTTCAGCAACCTGTAGTGCATATGCCACATATCTTCAAAATCATATTTCTTTGGAGGCACCTCATAATTAGCTCTCCTCGATCGATCAAGAGCCAACCTGTGTTGATTCACTACTGGTAATGATGAACCTAATTATCCTGATTCTGACTATGGTTGTTGAACATCCTGTTGTGGTTCATTCTCATCTTGAGTGACTCTCTGCTCCACTTATTTCTCAACACCACCACTTTCGAAAATAAAAGTAGACTTCACAGTGGAGTTAAACATAAAATTTTCATAAAATACTACATTTCTATTCATTATAACCCTATTTTCATATGGAGACCAGATTATATAACCTTTAACCCCATCCCCATAGCCTACAAATACTCTCTTTTAAACTCGTGGCTCCAATTTACCCTCATTTACATGATAATAAATAGTAAAACCATAAACTCTTAAATTGGAGTAATCGGCACGCTTACTGAAAAGGAAAACATGACCAGGTTGAGGCACACGAGGCTCAGTCACATGAGTGAAAAGGGGATGCAAATTCTGTCAAAAGCCGATCCTTTTTGTTGTCATAAAGTCATAGGTCTTGAGTTTTATGAATATTGTATTTTTGAAAATCTACATCGTAGCAAGTTTCCTAAAGCAACACGCAGAACAAAAGGCACACACATCCATTCTGATTGTTGGGGTCCCTCCCAGGTGGAGTCTTTAGGGGGTCTCAAATATTTTGTGTCAATGATTGATGATCTCTCAATAATGACTTGGGTGTTCATCATAAAGTATAAAAGTGAAGCCTTTAAGATTTTCAAGGAGTGAAAGGCGCTAGTGGAAAATTAAACAGGAAAGAAGATTAAGAGGTTGTGAACTGATCATGGCCTGGAATTTTGCTCGTCTGAGTTTAATAAATTCTATAATAATGGGGAAACTCTAAGAAATCATATAGTCAGGGATACACCACAACATAATGGTGTAGTAGAATGTATGAATCATACACTTCTAGAGAAAGATAGGTACATGCTTTCTAATATTGGACTAACTATAAGATATGTAGAACTCCACATTCACCTTTACAATTGAAACCCTTGTTGTCTAACATACTCCGAGATACCAGATTTTTCGTCATCAGTGGGACATGCCTAATATCATCCAATATGCAGAAATTACCATCATGTGTTTGAAGTTTAACCAAGCTTATTCCAATTGTTTCACAAACAAAACTGTTAGCAATAGAATTTTTTTGCACCGTCTACTTGCTCGTTGGTTGTGAACCACTCCCTACGCGGACGTATACGATGAGACGCCCCAGAGTCAAGAATTCACACATTAGAGTGATGCTTTTAATTAGCAGCAACTACAACAGTATCGCCAATTTATCATGTTGCTTTTTTTCTGGGGACAGTCCGATTTCCATTGTCCCTTCTCTTTACAGTTTTTGCATACATCATTAGATTTCGAACCCTTAGGAGTTGGTTTCTTGAATTTATTCTTCCCCAACTTTTTATGTCATGTACTCTCGCTACCGACCCAATAACCTGATTATTTGCACCTGTACAAGCCGCCTTATGGTGCAGCTCTCTAGAATGAAGAGAAGATGTAACCTCTTCTAGAGAAATAATATCTTTACCAACAATGAACGATTGCATAAAATTCTTATATGATAATAATAAAGAATCTAACAAATGATGGTAAATAAAAACAGGCCCCAAACCGATAACCCTTAGTAAAACAGATTCAAGACATATTTTAACAATCTTTTATCACATAAAATTTGTAAATTCTATTTATAACTATTTGTCATAATAATAATATGCTATTTTTAAAATATAACAAATTATTATAGTCAACTTCATCAAAATACATCAGTTCACCAAATTTACAGAATAGTTATTTTATAAAATTTTTGCCAATTATTTTAGCAAATAACAGTGGAGATGTTGTTGTAGATGCTATTATGGTTAAAAAAGAGTAGTGTTTCATTTCGTTGTGTAATTTTTTTTAACAAACAATGGGAAGCAGTAAAAAGTATAGATAAATAGATAATCTTTAACAGTTGGTCTATCAAATTTTCACCCAGAGCATGCCAGCCATGCGATAACAGAAACAAAATTAACTTAGCTGCGTCAAGGATGTTTCGTTCACGAAGGGAATTGTTAGCCGTGCAAAGTATCCAACCCCTGGGACAAAACAGTCGAGAAAACGTCCATTTCAATTTTAGGTAGGATAACACCTATTTCGATGTCTGTTTTTGAGTTCCTACACCTTGACAAGGATAATGGCTCTTGAGCAAATTCAAACTTTAAAGCTTTGCCCCATCCAAAATCAATATTGTTGTAGTAGTCCATCTTTGGGGAACCCGCAATGCCAATATTCCATTCCCCTCTTATAATTCCAGCAAACTCCTCCATCCATTTGTCGGAACCGTGCAAGGCACCATTCTTAACCTTTGCAGAAATTGCATTTCCAAACACTTCCGCGGCAGCAACAAGACCTTCATCTCCTATCATAACCCTGCCTGTCTGTACCCCAAGACATCCAACTAAACAATTTCCAAAGTATGCAGCAGGCAAGGGAGGGTCCAATCGAGCACGAGCATCCATAGCAAAACTGAAGTTCTGCGGCTCATCAAGATCATGCTCACTTTCCCAAACAGTAGCCCGTGTTTTTGCAAAGCATGTCCAAAGATAAGCACACACGACTGTGAACGATGACAAGTGTGTTAATGTTGGCAGTTTTGTTAACACAGCGTTCTTCAAAGCCTGAATCTTTGATTCAGTTAAGACAAATGTTGCTCTAACTTTTATGTTCGAAGAATCTTGAGCAGCATCCTCCTTTTGCTTAACCAGTTTCTCATGTTGCCTAGTCGCACTTGCTACACGTGATTTTTTATATAAATCACCTAGACCATAGGGGTCTGGGACAGAACTCCTATCATAAAATGGAATCTGGAAACATCCTGATGATGCCAAATTGTCTGTGTCAAGTTCGTTATCAGATATATTAATCTGTTTAGCAATTGAAGCCCATGCTTGTACGAAGTTGAACATAGTGCTTCCATCTGCCACCACGTGTGAGTTTGTGATTCCAATACAGATGGCACGGTCTGGAAATACAGTTACTTGAATAGCAATCAGAGAAGCTACAGAACAATCTTCCCCGGAAATTTCAGTACAAGTAGCTGATGGGAGTTGAGGAACTAGAGGATTCAATACATCTGCAAGACGTGCATGGTTCCCTGAAAAATGATCAAAATTATCTGTGCACTCTGTTGGATTAATAATCTAACATAATTATTTATTTTCTATTTGTTTTGTTTTAAATAATTGTTTGTATGCGGTCTAAGTATACAAGACATGGTAAGGCTTTATTTTAGGAGTCTGTTAGTAGATTGACGGAGGAAAATCAGCAGTTAGTTCCTGATCTTCTGGTCTGTTATAATCTCTAGCATATTATAAGTATCAGATGTATTCATTCATCATAATCATCACAGTACGCAGTTGATCCATTCAAAGGTCATCTTCTAAACATCTCTGCTAGTTTCTTGTTTGGCTTTAATCTCTGCTAATATATTGGTATCAGAGCTATCCACGTACACCCACCAACAATGGACACTGCCAAGGGTAAAGAGAGTTCTTTCGGTCTCAGTTATCCCATGTTGACAAAGACTAATTACACGGCATGGGCAATGAAGATGCAGGTCTTTATGCAAGCTCATGGTGTCTGGGAGGCTATAGAACCTAAAGATCCAAAGGCGGTCATTGAGGATAAGATGGACAAACGGGCATTGGCCATCATCTATCAAGGAATCGGGGAGGATTTATTGTTATCAATTGCAGACAAAAAGAATTCAAGAGAAGCATGGGAAGCAATCAAAACGGTACATCTGGGCGCTGACAAAGTGAAGAAAGCACGTGCCCAGACACTTAAAGCTGAGTTTGAATCAATCCGTATGAAGGAAACAGATCCTATAGATGACTTTTGTATGAGGTTGAACAGCCTAGTGACAAACATTCGGGCTCTAGGCGAGACAGTTGAGGAAGCGTACGTGGTCAAAAAGTTGTTAAGAGCAGTACCTGCCAAATTCTTGCAAATTGCGTCAGCAATCGAACAATTTGGCAATCCTGAAACCATGTCAGTTGAGGAGATAGTTGGATCTCTCAAGGCACATGAAGAGAGGCTCAAAGGTCAAGATGAAAATATTGGTGGACAACTCCTGTTGACTGAAGAAGAATGGTCGAAACGGGAAGGAAGTGAGAAAAAGCTCCTGCTCACACGAGAGGAATGGATTAAGAAGACAACTAGAGGAGGGGATTCTGGCAAAGACAACCGTGGGTTCAGAGGCGATCGAAGCAGGGTACGATGCTTCAATTGTCAAAACCAAGGTCATTACGCTAGAGAATGTCGAAAACCAAGACGAGAACAGAGAGCTGAGGCAAACTTAACTCAAATTAATGATGAAGAGCCCGCCTTGTTGGTGGCAGAACTCAAGAATTACACAAACATAACGGACGTAAGGATGATGCTACACAACACTGGTACACTTAAGGCAACGACCAACATAGGAAAGGAAATTGAAGGTAAAATTGAAGAGAATATCTGGTACTTAGATAATGGTGCCAGCAATCATATGACTGGACACCGTGAAAAATTTACAAAACTCGATGAAAGTGTTGCTGGTCAAGTCAAGTTTGGAGATGGTTCTGTGGTACATATAAGAGGAAGGGGCTCAATAAAATTATTGTGCAAGAACGGCGAGGAGAGGGAACTCAAAGACGTATTCTTTATTCCCACTCTTAAAAGCAACATAATTAGCTTGGGGCAACTATCCGAGGAAGGCAACAGAGTTATTCTCGATGGGGACCAACTGTGGGTATATGACACAAGTGGAAAATTACTTATGCGAGTCCAAAGGTCATTAAACCGGTTGTATAAACTAAGCATTCAGGAGAACAGGGGAACGTGTTTGTTAGCCAAAGCAGAAGAAACAAGCCGACTGTGGCATCTACGGTTGGGGCATGTAAATTATCAAGCAATGCAAGAAATGTCAAAGCATCATATGGTGAATGGAATGCCTGCATTAAGTCAACCAAAAGAACTGTGTGACGGATGTCTCTTATCAAAGCAAACTCGTAAGCCTTTTCCTACTAAGTCTAATTTTTCTGCAAAAACTCCTTTAGCATTGGTACATGGGGATCTATGTGGTCCCATATCTCCTCACACACCTGCTGGAAATAAATATTTCATGTTATTGGTTGATGACTTTACTCGTATGATGTGGGTTTATATGTTAAAATCTAAAGATGAGGCATTGATGATATTTAAATGTTTTAAAGCACTGGTTGAAAAAGATGGAAAACCAGAAATACAAGTTTTCAGGACTGATCGTGGGGGTGAGTTTTGCTCACATGAATTTACAAAATTCTGCGAAGAAACAGGGATACTTCGACACTTTACTGCTCCATACTCACCTCAACAAAACGGCGTTGTTGAACGCCGTAACAGAACAGTAGTAGCAATGGGCAGAAGTATGTTGAAAGAAATGAAAGTTCCATCTGTCATGTGGGGGGAAGTAATTCGACATGCTGTGTACGTTTTAAACAGACTACCCACACGAAGTCTAACAGGAATGACCCCATACGAAGCTTGGTTTGGAAAGAAACCTTTTGTGGACTACTTAAGAATCTTTGGTTGTATTGCTCACATGAAGATACCCAGTGTACATGTCAAGAAATTAGATGACAGAAGCAAGAAAGTAGTCCATCTTGGAAGAGAACCTGGAACCAAGGCCTATCGGCTCTATGATCCAATCACCGGAACAATTCATGTAAGTCGTGATGTTATTTTTGACGAATCACAAGGATGGCCATGGGAGACAACTGATTTTGAAAAACACTATGCTACTGGCTCCTTTGAATTGGCTGGTTTCGAATTAAATATGCAAGATGAAGAGAATAATGTGCAGAATGAAGAGGAAACGGAGGACTCAAGTGTGTCCACACCACAGTCACAAAGGCACTTATCTGATAACTCAAATGCCAGAGCAAACTCAAGTCCATACACTCCCGAAACCGTAGCTCACAGCAGAGAAATAGTAGAAAATGGGTCTGACGAGTTTGACAGTTTAGATGCTAGTTCAAGTAGCGAGCCAAAGCATTTCAGAACTCTTAGTGATATCTATAACAACTCAGAAACAATTGAGCTAGCTGATGAAATGCTCTTGTTGGGAATTGATGATCCAGTGACATATGAGCAAGCAACCAAAGACAATGTATGGAAGAAAGCGATGAACAGTGAAATCGAAGCAATAGAAAAAAATAAAACATGGGTATTGACCTCTTTGCCAAAGGGACACAAAGCTATTGACTTAAAGTGGGTTTTCAAAGTAAAGAAGGACACGAATGGGGACATTGTAAAACACAAAGCTCGTCTTGTAGCAAAGGGATACGTTCAAAAGTACGGTATCGATTATGAGGAAGTTTTTGCTCCGGTCACAAGAATGGAGACTGTCCGTTTACTACTCGCTTTGGCTGCAAAAAATGATTGGGAGGTGCATCACCTCGACGTTAAGTCAGCCTTCTTGAACGGCGAATTAGAAGAGGAAGTATACGTGTCTCAACCTAAGGGGTATGTAAAGGCTGGTCACGAGACCAAAGTGTACAGACTGCTCAAGGCCCTATACGGATTACGTCAAGCTCCCAGAGCCTGGTACGCACAATTGAACAAGTGCTTGTTACGTTTAGGTTTTGTAAAATGTCCTTATGAACATGCCGTTTACACTAGGAGGGAAGGTTCTGAGTCCCTGATACTTGGAGTCTATGTAGATGATCTTTTGATCACTGGAACCAATATTGTTAACATTGAAAGGTTCAAAAGACAGATGGCCAGGGAATTTGACATGACTGATCTAGGCACACTGTCTTACTATCTCGGTTTGGAAGTTGAACAAAGGGAGGGATCGATCGAATTGAAACAGACTGCCTATGCAAAAAAGGTTCTCGAGAAAGCAGGAATGAGTGAATGCAACCCTGTTAAATACCCTATGGAACATAAGATTCAGTTGACTAAGGATGAGAGAGGTGAACCAGTTGATCCAACACAGTTTAAGTCGATGGTAGGAGGTCTCCGTTATTTAGTACACACTAGGCCTGACATCGCCTATGCCGTTGGAGTTGTAAGCAGATACATGGAACGTCCAACTACACTTCATTTTAATGCAGCAAAGAGGATCCTTCGTTATGTGAAGGGAACGATAAACTTTGGTCTAGTTTACACAAAGGGACGAGGAAACTACTTGCTAGCAGGTTTTTCAGACAGCGACCTAGCTGGAAGTATTGAAGATCGAAGAAGCACAGGCGGAATGGTATTTTATTTGGATGAAAGTTTGATAACATGGATTTCTCAGAAGCAACGTTGTGTTGCTCTATCGTCCTGTGAAGCCGAGTTCATGGCAGCCACAGCTGCAGCATGTCAAGCGATATGGTTGCAAAGAGTTCTGAATCAAATTTCTGATGTGAAAGTTGGACCTGTTACCTTGTACATTGATAATAGGTCTGCTGTTGACCTAGCTAAAAATCCCGTATTCCATGGCAGAAGCAAGCATATAGACGTCCGGTATCACTTTATTAGAGAGTGTGTAGAACAGGGGTTGATAGTGATTAAACACATTAGCACAGGAGAACAACGTGCTGACATTTTAACAAAGGCTCTCTCTGCAATGAAATTTGAGAAAATGAGGAAGCTACTTGGTGTTGCAGAAACTGCTGCAGGTCGATCAGTTTAATTATGTTGGATTAGGGGGGAATATGTTGGATTAATAATCTAACATAATTATTTATTTTCTATTTGTTTTGTTTTAAATAATTGTTTGTATGCGGTCTAAGTATACAAGACATGGTAAGGCTTTATTTTAGGAGTCTGTTAGTAGATTGACGGAGGAAAATCAGCAGTTAGTTCCTGATCTTCTGGTCTGTTATAATCTCTAGCATATTATAAGTATCAGATGTATTCATTCATCATAATCATCACAGTACGCAGTTGATCCATTCAAAGGTCATCTTCTAAACATCTCTGCTAGTTTCTTGTTTGGCTTTAATCTCTGCTAATACACTCGGCAAAGGTTACAGAGACAGAATCACCATCCAAGTAATGGATACTGATGTCCATGTTGGAATCAGTATTGGAGGGTAATATTAAATTTCCAGCCAATGGAGTGAAGTGTTTGAGGGCAAGAGACAGTGAAGTTTTGATCTTCGGAACAATATTTTGGGTAAAGTGGTCAGTGGAATATTGAAAATCATAAAAGATGACACGACCAAGGGGATGGAAAGTGAGCCATACCAAGTCGAAAAATTTGAGAGGCAGAGAAGTCACGGCGTTGGCGTCTGCAGATGGGTAGACTCCGCAGTGTTCAAGAACGTTGATTGTGAGAGACGGACTCTCCATTGCAATCAAAATTGAAAGACAATGTCAACAAGCTTTTGCTGAAAGATAATGCATCCTGTACCATTCAATAAAATATACATGTTGTCTATTACAAAAGCTGGCTATACTTTGTCTTTACAGGAAGGAAAATAGTGCCAGGGTTCTTTTTTTTTTACGGCTAAAAATAGGGAATATTGTTTCTTTATTATTATTCTGTTTCTAGTTCTTAACTTTACGATGATACTAAGTATAATCGTGTTTTAAAATTCGGAAATCATCAAATCGGCATCATTCGGCGGAAGTATCTTTCGGTGATTAATCACAGTGATTAATCGGATTGATGAATCGGAGCATCGGAAGTAATTTAATTAATTAAATAATAATATATAATTATATTTAAATTTTATTAAGATTTCATAAGATTTATAAAATTAATAGCACACACCATTAGTTCATATTTAATATTTAAGTAGTTTATACTTATTTTTTGAGAGTTAATTTATACATAATAATTAATATTCACTAGTAGTTATATAATTAGACCTACTATATAAATTCGTGATGTGTTAAAATTAGTTATATAGAAAAACAATTATACAAGATTGTGAAATTAATGAAACGATCGAGTAAAATTTCGAGAGAAATAAAAGTAAATTAATTGAAATCAATTATTATATATTAGGATTTAGAGTCATATAATAGTCAATATATTATTACTAAATATTAACTATTATTTTGTATTTGAATTTTTCTTTAAAAAATATTTCTTTATTAATTTTCACCCTTTGACCGAACGGACCGATTTTTTAACCGAATCGGCCGACTTTTGGCCTATTTTAAAAAAAACGCATTTTGATCCGATTTATAATTAATCAAGACGGGATCCGTCCGAACTTCGATGAATCGGTTAATCGGACAATATTTAGAACATTATAATCACAAAAAAAAGTAAGAATCAGCTTCTGTTACAATGCAGCTTCTGTTACAATGCAGTAATCTATCTATTACTCTTTATTAATAATCAAAATCATGTTTTATATGAACACAAAAATATCAAATACCAAAAGTATTAAAATACCTAATTTTAATACTCACTGGATAGATATATAACTATTTTTAAAATTTTATATTATTAAATCGCAACTATTAAAATTATTCTTGGATAGACTTTGTCTTCTATTAATCAGTATCCCCTCAAATGTCGATTTACTTTTAAACTAGTTTACTAAACCGCGTTTCGCAGCGGCCTTCTAAAATAATTTTTTTAATTTTTTTCTTTTTTTATATTTTTATCTGATCTTTGTCATTATGAAATTATATATGGATATTTGATAATATATATAATAAATTAAGAAGTTTAAAAATTCGTTCTCTTGTTAAATATGTTAACTCCATGAGAAACAATATGAGAGCTGCCACCTCACTGCCCTCATCTTCTCATTTACATCAGTATATTATAATGATTTAATAATTTTAAAAATTATTGAGAAAATATATTTATAAATATTTGTCTTTGTGGTATTTATTGGGAGAAAAATTAAAAGAAAAATTAAATGGCATTATAAAAGAAATGAGGAGAATATCAATATGGTAAGTTTATTTGTTAGGTAATGAATAGAACACAGAGGGGGTGAATGTATTTTTGGGTAATTTTACGACTTTTTGAATGTTTGTTACTTGGTTAACAAAACAGATTTAAAATGTAATAATATTATGTTAGCTGAAATAAACAATGCATACAATATTTCAAAACTCACTTAATTTTGTATTAAAATCAAACTAGTATTTTGCTACAAATCCTGGGGTCTTTGCAAGTAAAGAACTCAGGTTCTTACTTGAGAGAGTTACAAGAAAAATTAGATCTATTTGATACAATTATAAAAGCAAAGGACCAGTGTTTACTTTATAGATTAGTAAACACAAGTTTACACAACATGCAATAAGATGTACTAAACCCTACTTTAAATTATTTATAAAGCTTTCCATTTCTGGCTTAGTGAATCCTTGCATATTCTGTAGATCTGTGACTTTCCTTTGTCAGTTAATCTTGGCATTTGATCTTGCACTCTTCAAACTACTTTTGTAGATTTTTTGATCTAAGTGATTAGATCGTTTGTTGATTGATAATATTGATTTTTTAACTTTTCTGCATTCTGTACTTGAGGTTCATATCGAGATCTCCAGTTTAATCTATAGAGAACTGATATCTCGATAAGTATAATGGCTTATCGAGATCTCTGAGTTCTCTATAAGTGTCTTTAACTTGTCGAGATCTCTGAGCTCTCAATTAGTGAACTTGGCTTGTCGAGGTCTCCAAATTTCTCCATGTAAGAATGACTTGTCGATATCTCAGAGATCTCTATATATATTTTGACTTTTCGATATCTCAGAGATCTCTATATACATTTTGACTTGTAGATATCTCTGAGATCTCTAATGATAATATGATTTATCGATATCTCCAATTTTCATGTCTTCATATGACTTGTCGATATCTCTGAGTTCTCTAATGTAGAAATGACTTGTCGATATCTCAGAGATCTATATATACATTTTGACTTGTAGATATCTCTGAGATCTCTAATGATAATTTGACTTGTTGATATCTCCATTCTTCATGTCTTCATTTTGCTTGTCGATATCTCTGAGACTTCTCTATATGATATTTTGGGCTTCTCGATAAGTCAATCTGGAGTTCTCGAATGACTTCTCTATATGCCTTGATCTGTGACTTGAAGATATCTTGACTTAGAACATTTTTCCTAGAACAGATTTATTCAACTCCAAACTTTTTCACAATTTCTCTGAGGCATGATCTTCTTGATCTTCCTCCACAGTTTATTCTTAGGCTTGAGACTGTTTACAGAAAAATAATCCAGTCTGATCTTTGACATTTTTACAGACTCAAGTAATACAATACAAAATACAGATTTAGATTATCATACAACTAATTCTTAGGGTTGTCAATATGACTTAGTATTGTTATATCTTGCACAACATTATTTAAATAGAAAGTAGAAGTTTTAGGAGAATACTATAATGATAAGTTGATTTCAAAAATTATGATGGAAGATTTAGTAAAAATCTTAGTAGAATATTACGAATGATGGTAAAAAATTTAGTAAAATATAATATAATAAGCTGATTTTAGGAGAAAAAGAAGAAATTGTATTAAATAAGAAATTTAGGAAAGTAGAAGTTTTAGGAGAATATTATAATAATAAGTTGATTTCAAAAATATTGATGGAGGATATTGTAGAAATTTTAGAAGAATATTACAAAAGATAATAATATATTTAGGAAAATATAAGGTAGTTGTAGTATTTAATATTTATTAACTTAAAAATTTGAGAAAAAAAATAGAATGGGACGATTCGAGAGGCGTCAACTAAACGCCCTCGTCTTCTTCTTTATATAAGTATATTGATTGAAAAACATTTTTTTAAAGTAAGAGTAAATGACTTTATTGATATTTATTTATTTATATACTGAAAGTCATTGATTTAACTATTATATTTGTTAGTGTGCATTTTTTTTAAAGTTGTTAGTGTACATTTTTACTTTTAAATTAAAAACGTTTTTCAACAACAAATTTATGAGTTGTCTTAGGTTTGATCAAGTAATATTAAATTAAATAAAATAATGTCTATATACTTTTGATTTGAAAAATAATTTTTATCAATAATTAAGTAATAATAAATAAATTATATTAAAATTATCAAGTTTTATAAAGTATTATTAAATTATATAAAATAAAAAAAATATTTGATTTATACGATAATTATACAACTCGTTTTATAAAATGGTATTTAACCCGTTAGATTTCTATAAAAAGTAAGACAACTACTAATATAGAACTATAACTATACGATAAAATTTTATAATGAGTTTGATTCCTTTTAACTAAATAATTTCATTTCATTTATTTATTATACATTCTCATCAGGAGCAATTCTTTACGAGTATCAATTTAATATTTTAATTCCGATCCATGTTTTGAACAGTTTAGGAGGTTTAATTCTTTACAAATACTGATTTCAAACTTTAATATTTAAATGGTTCTTTACACGGGCTATCAACTAGTATCTTTTGTTAATAATCGAAATCATGTTTTATTAGAACACAAAAATATCAAAGTATCAAATTACCAAAAGTAAAAATTTTGGTACTCGTTAAATAATTATAACTATTTTTAAAATTTTATTTAATCAAATCCCAATACTAACAAAAATGTAGAATTTCGTTCTGTTAGTTCATGTCCACCAAGCGTTGATTTACTTTTAAATCAGAAAATATTTTTTAACAATCATTAAATAATAATAGATGATTTTATTGATATTTATTTACTTTTACGGAAAATCATTAGTTTAACGATTGTATTTGTTAGTGTACATACTGACATCTATTTACGTAAAAATTAGAAAACATTTTTTAACAACAACGACTTTATGAGTCGTATTTAAATTTTATTAAGTAATATTAAATTAAAGTAGGTAAAATAACTACTCTTTATTTTTATTTTGAAAAATAATTTTATCAATAATTAAGTAATATTAAATAAAATATATTTAAAAAACAATTATCAAATACTATTTAATATATTAAAATATCTAAAATGACAAAGATGTCTGGTTCATCATATATTTATATAATTATCTTCACAAATTCTATTAGTAACAAAGCTAGTCTGTTAAATTTTTAGAAAGTAAAACAACTAAATACAAAACTAAAACAATAGGGACGAATTTCATAACTATTAGATAGCTTTTAACTAAATAATTTAATTTAATATTTTTCTTAACGAAAAGCTGGGAATATTATTATTGAATCAAATCCAAATAGATACATTTTTTAATTTCAATAGGAACAAACCTCTTATCAAAAATACAACTTGAATAAGCATACAACTCAGTGTGCTACCGTATTCAATATCGTTCAACAAAGAACAAACTAAAGTTATTGAGTCGTTGCATAAGCACCCGACAATCTTCCATAAGCTGACCAAAATTTGATCGCATAGTAGAGGAACCTCTGATTGCTTATACCAAAGCTAGGCAATCGGATTCAATTGAAATACGAGGCCATGGAGTTCTATCTATCCAACTTAATACTTCCTTTATCATCATTATTTCTGCCAACATAGGATGTACCAAGTGCGGATGAACTACTTCTCTTGCTTCAATCTGTTAACCCTCGGTAACTATATCTACTAATCCAAAACCCACACCATCACGGTCTTCAAAAATGACTGCGTCAACTGACACCTTAACTATATTTGGTAAAGGTTTTGTCCAACTTGTTGCTCCATTTCCTTCAATATGTGACTGGAGAGGAACCGTAAGAACTCTGCTTTGAGCTAGTTTCCATTGTGTAAGGTATTGCTTTGCTGCAACAATCATTTTGTTTACCGTAGTCGATTTTTAGCTCCTGATTAGATCATTTCGAGACCTTCAAATTACCCAATAAAGATAGATAATTTCAGCATACTTACGAGCATCTCAAATCTTTAACCACGATTTCAGCCATGCTAAGAAAATAATATCCTATATCCAATCTCTACCAAGGAGACCAATCGCCCAACATTGTCTAGCAAAAGAGCAGGTTATTAGACTATGCATTATCGACTCATCATCTATATTACAAACTGGGCAAAAAGGTTGAATCTGGACATGTTTCTCTAATAATTGTACTTTAGTTGGCAGACACTCCGTTAAAGCTCTCCAGATCACATATATCATTTTAGGAGGATCTTTTATCCGTCACAATAATTTTCAGACATCTTCACTATCTTGTTAATGCAATTCATCTTTCTGTATCTGGAACATTTTGTTGGGAAAGTATCAACAATAGTATATAACTACTATACTAACACAATGAGACAGTTATATAATCAATAACAAGAACAAGGCAATAGTACCAATAATGAAAACAAAACACGAAGGTCGTAAATAAAATATAATCAGCAACTGTAAAAGAAAATTAAGAAGGGAAAGAAAGCTTAGCGTAATGAAGTTTTCAATCACAGCTGAGTCACCAATCCCTCGAGAGGAAGAGGCTGTTCTTGAAGAGTTTATTGCCCTCACTTACTGTGTTCAGAGACCGCAATAACCCTCCCAGGATAAAACAGCAACAGCACACCGGTTCACAGCAACTCGATGTACAAACAGCGATCAGACCTCAGTCGCCAAAAAAACTATGTTAATCTGTATAAGTTTGGAGGAGAGAAAAAGAGGAAGAAGATGATAGCTAGGGTTTTTACGTATGTATATTTCAACGTCAATCAACCTCTATATTCCACAATGTTTTGTTCAGTATATATATTACATCCCAAAACATAACTGAATATATTACATTAATTAAAATAAATATTCTGACTTAAATTCCATTTAATGAATATTTCCAGAAACGTAACAGTCGGTATCAGGATTTAGCCCATCAGGATTTAGCCCATTAGGATTTACACTTAGCATCAATGGATAATGCACTCAGCAATTCCATCAATGGATAATCCATTTTGTGCATCAATGGATAATCCACATTGTACATCAACAGATAATCCACATTGTGCATCAACGGATAATCCACATTGTGCGTCAACGGATAATCCACATTGTGCATCAACGGATAATCCAAATTGTACTTCAACGGATAATCAAAATTGAACTTCAACGGATAATCCACATTGTTCATCAACGGATACAATATTCACATTAAAACAATATAATAAGTCAGTAAATATTTTAATTAAACATTTCAAGCTACTAACTTAAACTCAATTTCTTTATGGATTACACTAAGAAAATGACTTAGATCCAAACATGAAAGTTTAAGTCCTCATAACAAGGAACTACTTCCAACAATTAGTTTTAGGAAATTACATCAAGAACATGTCTAAAACATGCCTCAAACTTTCCATTTTCTAACAATCTCCCACAAATCCATACAGAATTGCATATCAGATTTTATCATGACTTGCTTTTCAGAGTCGGTACCCTCCCGGGTTTGAACCCTCCTAAGTCCTCTACTTCGATGGCTACCGGATATAGATGAAATATTTCACCTTGAATCTTTATCCGTGAAGTGTAACCACACTCCATAGACGACGACAAGTCAAAGGCTATGGTCAGATCTACGGCTTAGAGACATTATGGTCTTGTCTCGATCCTGTTAGTCGAATGCTTCAAGGAATAACCCTTTCCTCTAATTGCGACCACACAATTGTATTCGCTTAGCTGGGCATCTCCAAAGATGTACTGCTAACATCTCGTCTTTCGACTTGACCCCATTCAGAGTTTACAAATTCTGACTCAGTATTTGGTCCATCAGAATTTATTAAATCCTGATCCAAAACTGTTACAATCAGAGTTTATTTAAAACTCTTGCTAACTAGCAGTCTAAGTACCTCTAAAGGTTTACAGGGGATAGACTTAGATACATAAGTATCTAAATGTATATGGTAGAGATACTACCAATTCATCCTTACAACTTGTTATTACCACATTGAATACACTTCGAGGGATCTCCTCTCAGGTGTATTGGGTTCCCGCTGTTGATGAATTATGATGGGTTATCAGTCCCATCCCCAACCTAGACTTAAGGACTACAGCATGCTCAAGCCCTTTAGTCAGCGGATCAGCTATATTATTCTGAGTTCCTATGAACTCTATAGCAATAATCCTATCAGACACAAGACCCCTTATAGACTTAAGCCTAACTTGGATGTGTCTCTTTGTTTTAGCATTATACTTAACACTTCTGACTTTGTCGATAGTTGTACGGCTATCACAATGAACAGAAATGGCAGGAAGCGGCTTGCTTACTACAGGTAACATGCTCATGAGTCCATGTAACCATTCAGCCTCCGTCCCCGTGGCATCAAGTGCACACAACTCAGCCTCAAAAGTAGACCGAGTAATCAAAGTCTGTCTAAAAGACTTCCAGGACACTGCTCCACCCGCAAAGGTAAACACATATCCAGTCACTCCATTGGACCCGGATTTCTTAGCTATCCAACTTGCATCACTGTACCCCTCGAATACCCCCGGAAATCTCCGGTAATGCAAACCAAGAGAAATTGTTCCCTTGAGATATCTAAGAACTCTATCCAGTACCTCCCAATGAGTCTTGTTTGGACAGCTTGTATATCTAGCTAACTTAGACACAGAATAAGAAATATCTGGTCTAGTCACATTAGCAAGATATTGCAAACTCCCAATAATCTGAGAATACCTTAACTGAGACACAGGAATACCTGAACTATTCTTGATAAGGCCAACTTTAGGATCGAATGGAGTACAAGCGATTCTACAATTTGAATAACCATACTTCTCAAGTATAGATTTCTCTATATAATGAGATTGTGTCAAGGTTATTCCATCGGTTGATCGAGTCAACTTGATCCCAAGAATCACACTAGCTTCACCCATATCCTTCATCTCAAAATGCCTTTTTAAGAAACTCTTTGTCTCGTTAATAATCTCAATATTGGTTCCAAACAACAAAATATCATCCACATATAGGCACACAATCACACATTCATTTCCTCTAACCTTATAGTAGATGCACTTGTCACTTTCATTAACTAAAAACTCAAAGCTCAAAACAGTTTCATCAAACTTCTTGTGCCAGTCTATAGGAGCTTGTTTTAGGCCATAAATGGATTTGACTAACTTACATACTTTCCTCTCGTTACCAGAAGCAACAAATCCCTCAGGCTGATCCATATAAATCTCTTCTTCAAGGTCACCATGAAGAAAAGCTGTCTTTACATCCATCTGATGGATGATAAGACCATGTACGGAAGCCAATGCAATAAGCAATCTGATTGTTGTCATTCTAGCAACAGGAGAGTATGTATCAAAATAGTCAATTCCTTCTCTTTGCCTAAAGCCCTTAGCAACTAGCCTAGCCTTGTACTTATCTATTGAACCATCAGGGTTTAACTTCCTCTTGAAAATCCACTTACATCCTATAGTAGAACACCCAGGAGGGAGATCGACTAACTCCCATGTTCCATTGGAAACAATAGAGTCCATCTCACTTTTCACAGCGCCTTTCCAGTGCCTTGACTCCGAAGAATCCATGGCCTGACGGAAAGTTAAAGATTCATCCTCGACATTGTAAGTGATGTAATCACTTCCAAAGTCCTTGACTAGCCTTGCACGCTTACTCCTTCTAGGTTCCTCTACTTCGTTAGGAGTAGAGCTACTACTAGGATCCGCCCCACATTCGTCATCCTTTCCACATGATCGGGAATGGAACTCGATGTGCGAGTGGGATCATCATCAGAAGTATCTTGTGGTATACCAGTCTTCATAGGGAACACATCCTCAAAGAATGTTGCATCACGAAACTCAACGATCGTATTCGCCATAATACCATCTATGTCAGATTTTAAAACCAAAAATCTCATAGCAATTGTGGTTTCAAGATAGCCCAGAAAGACACAATCAACAGTTTTCGGTCCTAGTTTCTTTCTCTTGTGTTCAGGGACAAGCACCTTGGCAAGGCACCCCCACACACGAAGATAACTCAAACTAGTTTTACGCTTTCTCCATAATTCATAAGGAGTCTTATCCATGTGTTTCAGAGGGACTCTGTTCAGACTATGGCTAGCCGTATTCAGAGCCTCTCCCCACATGTACTTAGGTAACCCCGAATTAATCAGCATACTGTTAATCATATCTTTAAAAAATCTGTTCTTTCGCTCTGCCACCCCATTAGACTCAGGTGTGTATGGAGGAGTCACCTCATGAACTATACCATTGCTTGCGCAAAATTCATTAAATGAGGTACTCGTATACTCACCACCTCTATCTGACCTCAACCTTTTAAGTACTTTGCCAGTTTGTGTTTCAGCTTCATTTTTAAACATAATGAATTTATCTAGTGCTTCATCTTTATGTTTAAGCAAATAAACATAACAATATCTACTACAATCATCTATAAAGGTAATGAAATATCTACAATGATCCTTAGTCAACACACCACCAAATTCACATATGTTTGTGTGTACTAAATTTAACAAGTCAGAATCCCTAACAACATTATGAAATGGTTTCCTTGTTAATTTAGCAGTCACACATACTTGACATTTAGTTTTCTTATCAATGGCATGCTTTGGAATCAACTCTAAATTCATCATATTCTTTAGAGCACCAAAATTTAAATGACCAAGTCGTAAGTGCCACAAATCAGATGATTCTACACAATTAACAGAAGGTGCAACACTATCATTAATAAAACTGCCCAAAACAGGCTCTAAATTTATTAAAAATAAACCATCAGACAAGTAACCCTTGCCATAAAAAGAACCAGTATGTGTAATAACTACTTAATTACATTTGAGAGAAAGTTCAAAGCCATTTTTAACTAAAATGCTTCCACTAATAATATTTCTACGAATAGAGGGAACATGATGCACTCTAGTGAGAGATAGAATCCACCCAGAAGCAAACTTCAGGTCCACGTTTCCTATTCCAAGCACTTGAGCAGCACTAGCATTCCCCATCGTCACTGTCACTCCATGAGTCTGTTGATAAGATACAAACAGAGTAATATCAGCACAAATATGCACATTAGCTCCAGTATCAATCAACCATTCATTAGACAGATAAGTGGAAAGTAGTTCAGGGTTGTAGTTAACATACCCGTCGTTGGCTTCAGAGGCAACAACCTCACCAACGACCATGTTAGCCACAGGCCCACTAGTAGTTGCAAGTCCAAGCACAGTGTTTGCTTGAGCTACCACTCCAGCTTTCTTTGCTTTCTTCACAGGACAGTCTTTACTCCAATGACCAGCCTGTCCACAAGACCAACAAGGTTTGTTTGTCTTTGGTTTCTTAGCCTTGTTCTTGTCATTTTTCGTTTTAGTGTTATCCTTCTTACCGACAGATTTCCTTTTCTGCCCAGCAGTCACTACGTTCGCCTTCGAACTACTCCCATTTCAACAGGCATCACATGTCCTTGTTTGGACTTGTGTTGTTCCTGCACAGAGATGTCTAGCATAAGGTCTGTCCATGTGATCTTTCCTTTCTGTCTTTTCAGGGAGAGAGCAAACTCCTCCCAAGACTTAAGGAGTTTTTCAATCACAGCCATCACCTTAAACTTCTCAGGTAAGTCCATTCCAGACTCACCCAAAGCATGCACCAACATCTCAAACTCATGTACTTGCTCAGTCATGGACCTGGTATCCACCAGCTTGAACTCAAGAAACCTCGCCACAGAATACTTCTCAAGACCTTGAGAATCAGTATTATGGGTTTGGTCCAGCTTTTCCCACAACTGCTTAGCACTATAAGCATCCGATGAATAAACATCAAACAGAGTGTTCGCTAAAGCAGCCAGAATGGCAGCCCTAGCCACCCCATCCTTCTCAGCCCATAGCACATAAACAGTCATAGATTCAGGCTTTTCTTGATCCACAACAGGAGGATCATACTGTACCACCGGCCATAGACCCTTAACAGTTAACCAGAGCTTCATCTTTTTCTGCCAGCGAGAAAAAGAAGCCCCCCACTGAATTTATCCGGCATGCCCGATAAATCAATAGGTTGTGGAAATCTGTACTTGGTCCAATCTATGGTGGACGCAGTAACTCCAGAACCAGAACCAACAATAACAGGAGTCTCACCAACAGGAGTATCAGTTTCGTTAACCATCTCGTTAAATAGCTATATAACAACTAAACTCTTCAAGATTGTTGGGAAAGTATCAACAATAGTATATAACTACTATACTAACACAATGAGACAGTTATATAATCAATAACAAGAACAAGGCAATAGTACCAATAATGAAAACAAAACACGAAGGTCGTAAATAAAATATAATCAGCAACTGTAAAAGAAAATTAAGAAGGGAAAGAAAGCTTAGCGTAATGAAGCTTTCAATCACAGCTGAGTCACCAATCCCTCGAGAGGAAGAGGCTGTTCTTGAAGAGTTTATTGCCCTTACTTACTGTGTTCAGAGACCGCAATAACCCTCCCAGGATAAAACAGCAACAGCACACCGGTTCACAGCAACTCGATGTACAAACAGCGATCAGACCTCAGTCGCCAAAAAAACTATGCTAATCTGTATAAGTTTGGAGGAGAGAAAAAGAGGAAGAAGATGATAGCTAGGGTTTTTACGTATGTATATTTCAACGTCAATCAACCTCTATATTCCACAATGTTTTGTTCAGTATATATATTACATCCCAAAACATAACTGAATATATTACATTAATTAAAATAAATATTCTGACTTAAATTCCATTTAATGAATATTTCCAGAAATGTAACAGTCGGTATCAGGATTTAGCCCATCAGGATTTACACTTAGCATCAATGGATAATGCACTCAGTAATTCCATCAATGGATAATCCATTTTGTGCATCAATGGATAATCCACATTATACATCAACGGATAATCCACATTGTGCATCAACGGATAATCCACATTGTGCATCAACGGATAATCCACATTGTGCATCAACGGATAATCCAAATTGTACTTCAACGGATAATCAAAATTGAACTTCAACGGATAATCCACATTGTTCATCAACGGATACAATATTCACATTAAAACAATATAATAAGTCAGTAAATATTTTAATTAAACATTTCAAGCTACTAACTTAAACTCAATTTCTTTATGGATTACACTAAGAAAATGACTTAGATCCAAACATGAAAGTTTAAGTCCTCATAACAAGGAACTACTTCCAACAATTGAACTTGCTTTGCTTCAAATATGTTCCTCCAGATAAAACTTGCGTTGTGACCCAAACTTCACTGCAGAAAATCAGTGTCAAGGAAATACTTAGCATTGTACAATTTCGACGCCAAGCTGTTGGGTAATTCAATAAAACACCACATTATTCCCCCAATATTGCAATGTTAAAATCTCCGAATTTCTCATATCTCAGCCCGCCTTTCTTCTTGTGTTTCGCCATTCTATCATAGGACATCCAATGTATATAAGTTTTGTTCGGTTGAACCGTGCTCTATTGGAAATTAAGAGGATGTTTTTCTCAGAAAAATATAAGATGGAAAGTGCAGAGAGTTGTGTGTTTCTGAAAAACATCAAGTCGGTTTATATAGAAAACATGTAACGGATATAATGTATTTCAAACTCTTTTAAAGGATAAGATTAGGTTTGAAATATTTGAATGTGTAAAACAAGTAATCCGTTAGTTTGTTTCTTGAAAGAGATAAACCTGATAAGGATTGAATATTTGAAATAGGTTAGGTTTATCCAAAATAGAGTTTGTTTTGAAAAGATAAGTCAAAGGTTATCCAGTTAACTAAGTTAACATTTAAACAAAACTCTAATACTTATCTAACTAACTAACAATCTGATTTGCTGTAGACTTCTTCAATGCATCATCAGAAATCACGGATTAACATTCTCCCCCTTTTATGATGATGCCAAGGGTAAAGAAATGCTATGCTCCCCCTATCAAAAACACTTTAATCTCCTGTTGCAATATGTTAGATAATAACAGTGTATATATGCAACAATCAGTTGATAATCATGAGAATATGCAAATGAAACATATGACTTATCAAATGAGACAAGTAAACAAATGAGACAACAAATAAGATTAAAAACCAAGCACCCAATAGTACTTAAAGTTATAAAACCTTAAACAATTAATCCAGCACATAAACCAGTGCTATCCAAACAAAATCATCCAATCATCCAGATAAATAAACCAAGATTAAGTCTTAAGTCAAATGAAGCAGTCGTCTTAAACAAACAAACACATTAAAATTCTCCCCCTCAACATCATAAAAGGCAGGTAAAGAAACTAGTCAGAATCATCAATGTCGACAGGAGCAGAATCTCGAGTCTTTCTCTTTCCCTTGTTGTGGTAAACTGGAGGATCACCATACTCAGAGAACAGCTTGTCCAACTTGCCTTCATCTGGAGCTTTCCCATCCCTCTTGCGAAGCCATTCCAAGATATATGAACGATATTCAGCACGAGTCATCCCAAAGGCTTCGGGTGGAGGAACTGCAGGCAGGGGCAAAGGAGAAGTAATCTCGGCCAGAGTCATATCACCAAGCCAATCCTTTTTCTGGTGCCATGGCATGCTACGAGTAGAGTCCTGCTGAGATATGTACTTGGTTTCTGTTCCAAGTTTATAAAAAAGCTTGACAAATTCTTCCTCCCAAGCCTTGGCAGTGGTAACCATTCCCTCATGAAGCGCACCAAACTCAAAATCTATAGCCCTACTCACCTTCTTATCATGAACATGTAAAATATCAAACTTAGCATTTATTGATTCAAGAGAAGCAGTAACAGACTTATTAAATATCTCATAGGAGGCACACATCATACTGACTTGTGAAGTCAGGGATGCCAAAGACTCGATAGAAGCAAACTGAGTTTTAAGAGACTCCAAGAGATTGTTGTTTTCAGAAACTTTTGACAACAACGATTTCAATAAAACAGAGACCTCTTGATCAGGATCAGACATATAGTGAGGAGACTCAGGAAACGAACCAAACGACTTATGACCCTCACCAAAAATAAGAACACCAGACTCAATAATCTCAATATTATTAGCTGACAGGACAGACATATCAAACATAATAGACACTGGCTCAGTGTTATCATCATCAGAAACAATAGAAAAATGTCTAAAGATCTTTGTCAACAAAGCAGGAAAGGACAAGTTCATAGACTCATGAGACGCACAATGACTCATGTATTTGATAATCAACGAAGCAATATCACAAGGAGTTTTAGTCATGAAAACCGAAATTAAAACAACATCTTGATAAGTTACACGGTCACGACCACTCTTTCGAGGCAAAAGATTTGTATGAAACAATTTAAAAAGCAATAAAGCAAGTGGAGTAAGATCATATACCATGGGCTTAAGAGAGGTACCGATAAAGTTCTCACCAAGAATCACTTTCAGTTGTTCTTCATACTGTAATCCTGGAAACTCCATGAAAGCTGCATGCGTGGTATACGGACAGACACCGGAGCACGAGATACCACAAACTCGAGACAACAGATTAGCATTGAACACAATCGGAACACCTTGAACCTCAGAATAAACCATATCCTCCTTCATCATTGAGAAATTAGAATAAAAATTCCCGGACTAAAGAAAGGTAAATAACATCTGGTGGGGATAAAAGAGGTTCACAGCCGAGAGCGGAGAATAAATCAACAACACCCACTCGCTGAAGCAGAGCAAGATCACAAATACGTTCTTTAAGAATGGGTTTTGACACGGTTTTAGGCTGAGAAGATTTTTCGGGTGACATTGGAGTAGAGGTATCGGGATTAGTTATTTGGCGTTTAAGAGAAGAAGATGATGGGTTAGGGGTTTTAGTGGGTTTAGATTTGGATCAAGTATGAGGGGTCGACATTGTTGAAGAAGAAAATAAACGTTTGGAAAGAGGCAAAGAAAAAGAAGTTGAGATTAAATAGAACAAGAGAAGAATATGAAGAGTTAGAAGTGAGATAGAAGTAGAAAGGTGGAGTGTATCTCAAAAAACGAGGAGACACACAGAGATTGAGAAGAAACAGATGGAGTAGTCAAATCAAAGTTAAAGACTTGAAGGAAAATGCATGCAACTCGGTTCAGTTCCAAAGTTCAAGAGTCCCATCAAATAATTAAATATAAAATATATAATTAAGACTGAAACACGCAAACTAATTAAACCAAACACGGCAATTAATTCACAAAAATTCATCAATAAATTCCATAGATAAATCAGCATTAAATTAATCAATTAATTAAACACTCGATTATACAATTTCAGTCACAAAGATGAATTATGCAAATAATTGACACAAATAAGCTAAATAGTATGCATGTAGGGATGTAAAAATGAATTAATGAGAGATAGTGCACATACCAAGTTCACGTCTCATAAGGCAAAAACGATCTTCACCTAAAGGTTTGGTGAAAATGTCTGCCCTTTTCTTATCAGTTGAGATATAAATTAACTAAATATTACCTTTTAAGACATTATCTCGTAGAAAATGGTGACGAACATCAATGTGCTTAGTACGAGAATGCATAACAGGATTTTTAGAAATATTAATAGCAGAGGTATTATCACAATAAATTGGAATATTTGTATAAGAAATACCAAAATCCTGCAATGTTTGTTGCATCCACAAAATTTGAGCACAGCAACTACCAGCTGCAATGTATTCTCCTTCAGCAGTAGAAAGAGCTACAGATGTTTGCTTTTTACTGTGCCATGCAACCAAACAATCACCTAAATATTCACACGCACCACTTGTACTTTTTCTATCAACCTGTGACCCTGCATAGTCAGCATTTGAAAAACCAATTAAGTTAAAAGAAGTAGAACTAGGATAAAATATTCCAAGATCTCTAGTTCCCTTAAGATACTTAAAAATCCGTTTAACTGCATTCAGATGAGATTCTTTCGGTTGAGATTGAAAACGAGCACAAAGACAAACACTATACATAATATCAAGATGAGAAGCAGTTAAATATAATAACGAGCCGATCATACCTCGATATTTAGTAATGTCTACAGGTGTACCTTGATCATCTTTATTGAGCTTGACAATTGTACTCATCGGAGTAGCTTTAACAGAGATATTTTCTAATGCAAATCTCTTAAGCAAATCATTCACATACTTACTTTGATGTATGAAAATGCCTGCAGCAGATTGGTTAATTTGCAAACCTAGAAAATATTGCAATTCACCCATTAAGCTCATATCAAATTCTTTATGCTTGCAGTTAGAAAACCACTTACACAAAGATTCATCAATTGATCCAAACATAATATCATCTACATAAACCTGTACTAATAGAAAATGATGGCGTTTATGAAAAATAAAAAGAGTTGGATCGAGTGTACCACGAGTGAAACCATTCTTTAGCAAAAACTGACTAAGACGCTTATACCAACATCGAGGGGACTGTCTCAAACCATAAACAGACTTTTTGAGCTTGTAGACATAGTGTGGATATTTTTCATGAATGAAACCTGGAGGCTGCTTCAAATAAACTTCTTCCTTAAGATGACCATTTAAAAATGCGCTTTTAACATCCATTTGGTAAAGCTTGAATCCTTTGTGAGCTGCAAATGCCATTAGAATCCGAATAGCTTCGAGACGAGCTACAGGGGCATATGTCTCGTCGAAATCAATTCCTTCCTGTTGGTTGTATCCCTGAGCCACCAAACGAGCTTTATTCTGAATAATGTTACCATCTTCATCCTTCTTGTTCTTGAAAACCCAACGAGTACCGATGACTTTTGCCTTAGAAGGAGGAGAGACAAGTTCCCAGACTTGATAACGTTCGAACTGGTTCAATTCTTCTTGCATGGCAACCGACCAACATTCATTTACAACAGCTTCTTGAGCATTTTTCGGTTCAAATTCAGCAACAAAGGCACAGAATGCACATAAGTTATGAAGCCTGCTTCGCGTAGAAATCCCTTGATCTAAATCAGTAAGCAGATTATCTGGTGGATGATTCTTCACAGTCCTAGAAGATTTAAGAATTTGAATATTACTCATCTCTTCCTCATTAGAATTGTCTGCCTGGAAATGAATAGGAGTTGTCTCATTCAAAAGAGAATGCCTCATTTCCGCTTGTGAAGATTTATCCAGAGGAGGAACAGAATTCACATTTGAAACACTATCGGGAGTCTTTGGAGAGCCAGAAGATTCATCTGAAGCTTGATTAGATCCCGAAGAATTATCAGAAGACTGAGATGGACCTGGAGAGTCTTGACTGCTTGATTTTTCAGAATGAGACTGACTCTTTTTAGAATGAGACTGTCTCATTTGGGAATGAGACGATAGATCCGCAGCATCTTCTTCAATTTGAGATATCTTCAAGGCAGATTTATTAAATGCAATGTTGATAGATTCTTCAACTTTGAGCTTGATAGAATTATAAACTCTATAAGCCTTGCTTGTAGTGGAATATCCCAAGAAAATTCCTTCCGTAGACTTAGCATCAAATTTTCCTCGAGTGTTCTGTGTATCTAAGATAAAACATTTTGAACCAAATACTCGAAAATAACTGATGTTAGGCATTTTATTCTTAAGCAATTCATAAGGAGTTTTAAGCAAAATAGGATGAATAAGCACTCTATTTAACACATAACAGGAAGTGTTTACCGCTTCTGCCCAGAATTTACGTGGCAGTTTACTTTCATGAAGAAGAGTACGAGCAGTTTCCTGTAGAGTTCTGTTTTTGCGTTCAACAACTCCGTTTTGTTGAGGTGTACGTGGGGCAGAGAATTCATGAGTAATGCCTCTAGATTTGCAGAAAGTTACGAAATCTTTCTCGAATTCTCCTCCATGATCACTACGAATAATCTTGAGCTTTAAAGAATACTTAGTCTCAAGGTTAGTAATAAGATCTTTGAATTCACTAAAAGCTTCATCTTTAGTACGCAAGAATAACACCCAAGTAAAACGAGAGTAATCATCTACTATAACGAAAGCATAATTCTTACCTCCCAAACTTACATATCTTTCTGGACCAAAAAGATCTAGATGTAACAACTGCAAAGGAACAGAAGTTGATACTTTATTCTTAGCAGTAAAGGAAGTTTTCACCTATTTTCCAAGCTGGCAAGCTGAACATGGCTTTGTCTTTTTGTATTTCAGCTTTGGTAAACCTCGAACTAACTCATGTGAGGATATCTTTCGAAGTAGATCCATATGAACATGACCAAGACGCCTATGCCACAGATTCTGTTGTTCTTGAACGGTAGCTAGGCAGATTTCTTCTTGCTGCTCATCAAAATCTAACAAAAAGATGTTTCCCTTTCTTTTGGCTACTAAAGCAAACTCGTTAGCTTTATTACCAATATAACAAACATCTTTATCGAACTTAACACTATGGCCAGCATCAGTTAACTGACTTACACTAATAAGATTATATTTTAGACCATCAACTAGACGAACATTATTAATAGCAAACTTGTCGTTACCTATGGTACCTTTACCTATAATACGTACGGTAGTGGAATCTCCAAGAGTAACTAAGCCTCCCTCTTTAGCGATTAATGAGAGAAACTTTGATTTATCTCCAGTCATGTGATGAGAGCAACCGCTATCAATAATCCACTTATTTCGAGGAACATGGACTTTAAAACAGACCTGCAAAAGATCCTTTATCTCTTAGGTACCCACGTGACTTTGGGTCCTTGAATGTTAGTATCATAAATCTTATACAAATGCCTGTCAGATTTCTTAATCCACATTTGAACAATATTAACAGATTTATGCACGGATTTAGATCTAGTTGCTGAGTTAGTATCGTGGCCCTTAATACCACATAACCGAGATGCAGAATTAGTGTGACCAGATTTGCCAAAGTCTTGACATTTTTCATAAGGCATCTTGTATTTCATAGGAGTTCTTTTGTAGCCACTTTGAAAAACCTTCTTCTTGTTGGCTGATCCATACCCCAAACCTTCTTTGTCAAGAGAAGATTTTTGTTGGGCAAGTAAAACATTCAAGGTTCCTTCTCCATGAAAATATTTGGCTAGATCAATTTCCAACTGGGCAACCTTTTGCTTGAGTTCAGGAACTATAGAATCAGAAGATGCATTTGATTCGGCAGATAATGTTTCCTTCTTTAATGCATCAAGACATGCATCCTTCATCTCGATCTCATTCTTGAGGTAGTTGACTTCTTCTTTCATCTTAGAGACCTTCTCAGATAGTAGCTTGTTTTCTTCTACTAAGGATTCATCTTTGATGGAATCATCAACCTCATTGAGAACCTCACTCAATGCTTGTTTAAGATAAACATTCTTTTCTCTTAACTTTCTATTTTGAGCCTGCAAGGTTAGTACATCCTGAGATATATATGAATTTTTATTAATTTGAACAGTATGTACCTCATCATTGTCACTAGAGTCAGACTCAAGTCCAGCAAAGCATAGTTGAGCTAATTCATCGTCTGGGTCAATTTCTACTTCAGAATCATCATCACTCCATGTGAGTAAAGCTTTCTTTTTGGCTTTGAGCTTGTAGCAATCTTTCTTGAAGTGACCTTTCTTTCCACACTCAAAGCATGCATCCTTGTTTTGATTATTTTTGCCTTCCTTACTTGAACTAGTTCTGAATTCTTTCTTTGGAAATGAAGACTTCATGGGTCGTTTAGATGCATTCTTTTTGGCCAGAAATTTGTGGAACTTCTTAGTGAGAAGTGCAATCTCCTCATCAGAATCTTCAGAAGAATCACCTGCATCTGCATTAAGAGCCAGAGTCTTTTTTCCTGGGGGCTTCATCTTCTTCATCATATCTACGTAGTTGGTTCTCGAATTCTTCCAATTCACTGAACAGTGTTAGAGTATCCATAGTCGAAAGTAGTGTCGAATCCTGCAGAATTGTAACCTTTGGAGCAAATCTCTTTGGCATTGCTCTGAGGATTTTTCTATTGATCTCAGATTGAGGAATGATCATTTCCAAAAGTGAGATAGAGTTCATTAATGTCAGAAACCTCCCTTGAGCATCTCGAACGCTTTCATCTCTTTCCAACCCGAAACCTTCATAGTCACTCATTAGCATACTTAATTTTACTTCACGTACCTTAGACGTGCCTTCGTGGCTGACTTTGATCGTATCCCAGATCTGCTTGGCAGTAGTACATGCTGATATTTTTCTTAATTCTGTAGCTACCATGCCATTGAGAAGAGAATTCATAGCTTTAGCATTGGAGTTCATTGCATTCACTTCTTCAGGAGAAAGATCCTTGAGAGATTTTGGCTTCCCTTCTTTCATGGGAATGGTAAAACCATTTCTACAGCATCCCATTCGAAAGCATCACGCTGAAGAAAGATTTTCATCCGAAACTTCCAGTCATTGTAGTTTTCAGCACCATGAAGCAATGGCAGATAATTGTTTGAATACCTATCTGGTTGAGCCATAGATCTCTAGCAAAATAAACACTAAAAAGAGAATTAAATGCACCTGCTCTGATACCAAATGAAATTCGTAGGCTCAACCGAATTAGTTAAAGTGCAACTGTTCATGAATGAGACAGTCTTTTTTGTATTAGCAAATGAGACAGGCTGTATCTAAATGAGACAGATACTATATATTCAGCAGAATGTAAATTGCAGAAATATAAACATGCAATACTGGAAATATGTTAATGCAAGAACACAAAATCTTTTCACTTGGTTCGGCCCCTATACCTAGTCTATGGCCTACATCCAAGTCCCCATGCCAACTAGCATAGAGAATGTATTATATCCACTTAAATAAAGTACTTACAAACTTTCCTTGATTACAATCTTGGCCCTGAATGAAAGAACCCTTTCCCTAGCACACAGCTACCTAGCACACAGCTACTTGGCCTTGATCTTGTAATCAATATTCCCACAACCCGGGTCAAGTGATACAATACACCTTTCTTTCAAATACAAAGATAATAATGTGAAAGATTACAACTCGACTATAAACTCTTAATTAACTGGATAATCAATGAATGCAATTAAGAGGATGTTTTTCTCAGAAAAATATAAGATGGAAAGTGCAGAGGGTTGTGTGTTTCTGAAAAACATCAAGTCGGTTTATATAGAAAACATGTAACGGATATACTGTATTTCAAACTCTTTTAAAGATAATAAAAGATAAGATTAGGTTTGAAATATTTGAATGTGTAAAACAAGTAATCCGTTAGTTTGTTTCTTGAAAGAGATAAACCTGATAAGGATTGAATATTTGAAACAGGTTAGGTTTATCCAAAATAGAGTTTGTTTTGAAAAGATAAGTCAAAGATTATCCAGTTAACTAAGTTAACATTTAAACAAAACTCTAATACTTATCTAACTAACTAACAATCTGATTTGATGTAGACTTCTTCAATGCATCATCAGAAATCACGGATTAACACCCACCATTCCGGAAAAAACCACCTTTATCATAATTGGATTTAAGAAATCCTATTCGATAATAATTATACAGTCTCATTCCGTTCAATTTTTTACGGGTACCAATTTAATATTTGATTTTAATGTTTTGTTTTTGAGATCATTTATTTATGGTTCATGAGCGAGATAATCGGAAGGTGTGGGATGCGGAGGCGTTGGTGTTGAACTCTGAAGAAAGTGTATGCGTCGTTGCCCGTGTCGGGTTGAGATACGGTGTCGTAGAGTCAATATCAAAATTGATCTCAAGACCGAATACAATTGGAACAAGTTTTGTGGTAATTCAAAATATTTAATTTGGAGAGTGATCTCCAAGGGAAAGATTGAGTTTGGGGCATCAAAAGGAGTGCAAAATGAGAAATAGAAGGGGCTTACGACAATGAACCAATGAACGAAACTTGAACGAAGCTTGAAGCTTTTTACGGTATAGGTAAGTCCCATGTGAAAAAAAACCATAGGCCGAGGTATTGTATATTGTTTATCGTTGTCTCGTCTACTGTTACTTACTTTTATATATCATTATTTATCTAAAACACATATATTTGTGCGCACACACAAGTCGGGGGTCTTTTGAGAAAACAACCTATTCATTTTTTGGAATGAGGGTAAGGCTGCATACGCTATACCCTCTCCAGACACTACCATAGGCGGTATTATTAGGTACGATTGGTTGATTGAATATTTTGTTTTTGACCTGTGTTTCGCGGAGCATGAGATTCAATTTTCTACGAATATTAATATCATGTTTTAATTTCGGGTCGTGCCTATCATCAAAGACTACTATAACACCAGGTGTGCATGAACAAATGAATCAGTTTATTCTCCGGTTCTTGGTGGATGAAGCGGAAAAATAACACTTTTTAAGAGTGAAATGTTGAAAATAACAATTTTCGGGAAGCTTGGCGGAAAATACCGGATGTAATACGTATCTGGAATCGGGGTATTAGCTGATACGGAAGTGGAGATGGGTAACAGCCAATACGCAACTTGTGATTGGGTAATTCGAAGTAATTTTATTTTATAAAAATAGAATACGCAATGCTAGATTGGGTATCATTCTACAGTTTGGGAAGTATGATCTCATTCAAAAGAGAGAGAGAGAGAGAGAGATTACGGAGGAATGGAAAGGGAGAGGAGAACATAATGGAGAGAGTACCAAGAAAGAGAAGAGTGAACATAGCGGAAACGAAAATCCGATAAGTAAAGAAGTTTCTAATATCCAAGGAGAGTGCAATCCACTGCCACGGCCGCCATGGAAGGTCTGTGTTATGACATACACATATGTAAGTAGTCTCACATATGTAAGTAGTCTCGGAAGTACGCATAGATAATCTGGGTATTCAAATGGTTATTTTCAGCCACCCCTCCCAATAATTGATATTCTTGTTATTCTAAATTAAAAAAACATTATTTTTAACATTTTTTCGTTCTTGGTTTATCCATTTCTTTAAACAAATATACAGTATACCCTCAATTTTTTAAAGGTAAAATTATTGCGAGCAGTCCATACTTTGACTGACTGGTTAATTTATAGCGTGCCAGGGTTGTGACGAAAAGAAAGAAAATAAACATTTACTTCAGCTTTCCACATAAGATCATATATGTATGCAATTTATTTTTAAAAGAGCACAAATTTTCCATCAGCATATTCAGGTAAGATCATATACTTTGATTAACAATGTTAGCCGTGCAAAGTATCCAACCCCTGGGACAAAACAGTCGAGAAAACGTCCATTTCAATTTTAGGTAGGATAACACCTATTTCGATGTCTGTTTTTGAGTTCCTACACCTTGACAAGGATAATGGCTCTTGAGCAAATTCAAACTTTAAAGCTTTGCCCCATCCAAAATCAATATTGTTGTAGTAGTCCATCTTTGGGGAACCCGCAATGCCAATATTCCATTCCCCTCTTATAATTCCAGCAAACTCCTCCATCCATTTGTCGGAACCGTGCAAGGCACCATTCTTAACCTTTGCAGAAATTGCATTTCCAAACACTTCCGCGGCAGCAACAAGACCTTCATCTCCTATCATAACCCTGCCTGTCTGTACCCCAAGACATCCAACTAAACAATTTCCAAAGTATGCAGCAGGCAAGGGAGGGTCCAATCGAGCACGAGCATCCATAGCAAAACTGAAGTTCTGCGGCTCATCAAGATCATGCTCACTTTCCCAAACAGTAGCCCGTGTTTTTGCAAAGCATGTCCAAAGATAAGCACACACGACTGTGAACGATGACAAGTGTGTTAATGTTGGCAGTTTTGTTAACACTATTTTCTTCAAGGCCAGGATATTGGCTTCAGTTATCACAAATGTTGCTCTAACTTTTATCATCGAAGAATCATGAGAAGCATCCTCCTTTTGCTTAACCAGTTTCTCATGATGTCTAGTCCCTCTTGCTATTCGTGATTTCTTGAATATATCACCTAGACCATAGGGGTCTGGGACAGAACTCCTATCAAAAGATGGAATCTGGAAACATCCTGATGATGCCAAATCGTCAGTGTCATGTTCGTTATCAGAGATATTAAGCTGTTTAGCAATGGAAGACCATGCTCGTACAAAGTTGAACATAGTGCTTCCATCTGCAACCACATGAGAGTTTGTGATTCCAATACAGATGGCACGGTCTGGAAATACAGTTACTTGAATAGCAATCAGAGGAGCTACAGAACAATCCTCCCCGGAAACTTCAGTACAAGTAGCTGAGGGGAGTTGAGGAACAAGAGGATTCAATATATCCGCGAGACGTACATGGTCACCAGAGAAATAATTAAAATCACCTGTGCACTCGGCAAATGTTACAGAGATAGAATCACCATCCAAGTAACGGAAGTTGATGTCGATGTTGGAATCAGTACCGGAGGGTAATATTAAATTTCCAGCCAATGGAGTAAAGTGTTTGAGGGCAAGAGACAACGAAGTTTTGAGATTCGGAACTATGTATTTGATATAGTGGTTTGTAGAGTATGAAAAATCATAGAAGATGACACGGCCAAGGGGATGGAAACCAAGCCACATTAAGTCGAAAAGAATGAGAGGCAGAGATGTCACAGCGACGGCATCAGCCGATGGAAATACTCGGCAGTGCTCCAGAAAGTTGATGGTGGGGGATACACTCTCCATTGCACTCAAAATTGAAATGCAATGTCAACAAGCTTTTGCTTAAAGATGATGCATCCGGTTCCACACAATATTATATACCCGCATTGTCTATTACTGAAGGCAGGCCGGATTATTTATATTGTAGTTTTCGCTTATTTTTCTAACGCTTCTAGATAACATTTACTTTATTTTACAGGGAAAAGAAAAGGATTAGTTGTTTATTCATCATTCTGATTCTAGTTATTATCTTTACGAAGATGTTAAAAGATGATCAAACATCAATCGGCTTTTCTTGTAGTGTAGTTGATCATTAAAATAACTACATCAGAGAGGAGCAATAAAAGCAAGATTGCCTGAACTACGCCTGAGGTCCGGGACTTGAGATGTACACTGACAAAGGAATGTGAGTCAGTACTCTAGCACCTATGTATGTACACAGCCAGGCCATACCACCCAACCCAGCATCCCCTTTTGAATAAGCGACCATTTTTAATAAGCGAAACCCCTTTTTAATAGTACTTCCCCTAAAGACAAAAATCCCCTAGTCAAGGATCAATTATTGAGCAAGAAATCATAGAAAATAGACAGGCTAACAATTTTAAAGCAGATCAAGCAGTTAATAATTATTGCAAAAAAATAAAAATAAGCATTATGTATGTAGTACAGAAATCAGAGGTCTCATGCCCCCGCTTCAAAAATCTCCGTTTACGCAAACGATTTGTTAAGTATTAAAGCTTTGCAAACCCTGAGCAAATATAGTAGAAAAAACATCCATCTCATTTTTAGGTAGAACTATACCAATTTCGAGGTCGGCATTTGAATCTTTACACCTTGACATGGATAACGGCTCTTCAACAAATTCGAACTTTAATGGTTTACCCCATCCGAAATCAATATCGTTGTAATAGTCCAACTTTGGGGAACCAGCAATGCCAATAGTCCACTCCCCTCTCATTGCTCCAGCAAAATCATCTAGCCATTTATCCGAACCGTGCAAGGGACCTCCCTTCAGCTTCATAGAAATATTATTTCCAAATACTTCTGCAGCTGCAACAAGGCCTTCATCTCCAACCAAAACTCTCCCTGTAAGTACTCCGAGACATGGTGCTAAGCAATTACCGAAGTAAGAAGCAGGAAGGGGCGGATCCAATCGAGCACGACAATCCATTGTAAACCCAAAGTTCTGACACTCATCAAGATTATGCACCTCTCCCCCGATAGTAGCCCTCGTTTTTGCAAAACATGTCCACAGATAAGCACAGGCAGCAGTGAACGATGACAAGTATGTTATTGTGGGTCGTTTTGTTAATATTGTTTTCTTGAGGTCCTGGATACTGCCTCCAGTTAAAAAAAAGGTTGTTTTAACCATGATTTTCGTAGAATCTTGAACAATGTCCTCTTGAGGTAGCAATTTCTCGATCTGCTCAGTTATCCTCGGTCCCAGAACCTTTACCATCAAAGTAGATAGATCATGCGGGTCTTTGATCGAACTCCTTTCAAAACTTGGGATCTGGAAACCATCAGAAGTTACCAACTCATTAATATCATCTTTGGCGTCCAAGAGACCAACCTGTTTATTAATCGAAGCCCACGCTCGTGCAAAGTTAAACAAAGAGCTTCCATCTGCAACTGCGTGAGCGCTTCTAATTCCAATACAGATGGCGCGTCTTGGAAATACAGTTATTTGGATAGCAAACACAGGAGCTACAGAACATTTCTTCCCGGAAATTTCAACACAAGTGGCTGATGGAAGTTGAGGAACAAAAGCATTTAGCATGCTAGCATCACGAGCATGGATTCCAATAAGATAATCGAGATCATCAGTGCACTCGGCAACTGTTACGGACACCGAGTCTCCGTCCAAGTAACGGAACAGGAATTCGGTGTTGGAATTAGTATCACAGGGTGCTACTAAATTTCCAGCCAAAGGAGTGAAGTGTTTGAGGGCAAGAGACAGTGATGTTTTGAGATTTGGAAGTGTGTGTTCGATAAAGTGGCTAGTGGAGTATGGAAAATCAAAGAAAATAACACGGCCAAGGGGATGGAAAGTGAGCCACATTAAGTCGAAGAAATTAAGAGGCAGAGATGTCACTTTGACAGTGTCAGCTGGTGGAGAGACACCGCAGTGTTCAAGAACGTTTACCGTAAGAGATTGATTCTCCATGATTTTTAAGTGATCAAGTTTTTGGTCAGAATATTAATAGAGGGATGCAATTTGTCCATTACGGACTAATTTATTTTTTTCATTTAATTTTTCCATACTCTTGTGTTTTCAACCACTCTGTATGGCCAGGACTCCATTAAAAATTATGGGTTTTAAATTCAGATTTTAAATACAATTTTGATTTTAAATACAATTTTGAAATCCAAAGGTATATATTATTATATTCTTATATAACAAGTAAGAGATTCTTTGACAATTAATGTAATAAAGATGAATAGATCTCGAAATAAAAAGATGTTGGTCGTTGTATTTAATAATATATAGGAATATTATCTTTTTTCAAAATTTAAATAAAAATTAATTAGCTGTCCCATATGGAATATAAGATTATATACTTTCATGACTTAAAACAAAAATAATTAAGAAGATACTTTAAATTAAATAGAATAAATAACGCAAATCGTAACCTTCTTTGCTATTCGGTTTCTGAATAATTTTAAGTGGGTAATACGAAACCCGCATGTTACCTGTGGTTTGAGACATAACTGCTAGGGAGTTAAAAAAGCTAGTATTAAAGTGGCTAGGAGCGAAGAAAACTCGATCTTAATTTTTTAATTTTTTTTATAAAATAAGTAACCACTGTCAAATGCGTATCAACGCTTATCTGGGCAGTATTTACAGCCATTGTTAGTGTACGTGGACATTTTGGTCCATTACATTTTCGAGGACGGTATTGACGATCATCACCCCTATTAATTTTTTTTGATAATTAATCACATAGTCACGCAGTAGTTGAACCTAGTGACCTCCGGCAACCGGCAGACAAATTCAGCCACTTTACTAATATTTATCACTTTATATGAGTCAATTTTGGCCCACTGTTTGGCTCTAATCGACCAAATAATTCACTATCTATCATATTAAAGTCACTTGGCATCCTATAAAGTCTCTTCCCATAATATGTTAGTACAATTAACATGTTAACATCATATACATCCAATTTGACATCTTTTTACCACCTTTTGATACCACTTTGATATAAAGTCATTTTAGACCACTTTTTAGTTCTAATAAACCACTAGTTGATAACCCGGGCTAAGTTAATATATTTAAATAATTTTTTAAAATAATAATAATATAAGTGTCATGTCAAAATTTCTATTTTTTACTCAAAAAATCCAACCCAAACTATTGAGCACGATATTTGTTAGATATTAAATACAACACAGAGGAGCGATGAATGTGTTTTGGATATTTTTAACTCTTTTTACAATTATTTGAAATAGTGAACAAGCTGTATAATTTGTAGAGATATTGTGTTTAACAGAATAAACAAGGCATGCAAAATAAATACAGTATTTTCAAAACTCACTTAACTTTATATTAAAATTAAGTATGTCTTGCTACAATCCTGGGTTCTTTGTAAGTAAGAACTCGGCTTCTTTCTTGAGAGAGTTACAGGAAAATCTAGATCTGTTTGTTACAACTAAAACAAAGGATCAATGTTTACTTTATAGATTAGTAAACACAGTTTTACATAGCATGCAATAAGATGTACTAAACCCTAATTTAAGTTATCTCTAAAGCTTTCCATTTCTGGCTTATTGTATCTTTACAAATCGTGTAGGTCTGTGACTTTCCTTTATCAGTTAATCTTGGCCTTTGATCTTGCACTCTTCAAGTTGCTTTTGTAGACTTTTCAATCTAAGTGATTAGATCGTTTATTGATTGATAATCTTTAATATTTAACTTGTCTGCATTCTGTATTTGAGGTTCATATCGAGATCTCCAGTTTGTTGTATAGAGAACTGGCATATCGATAAGTATAATGGCTTATCGAGATCTCTTAGTTCTCTATAAGTGTCTTTGACTTGTCGAGGTCTCTGAGTTCTCTATAAGTGAACTTGACTTGTCGAGGTTTCCAAAACTCTGCATGTAGAAATGACTCGTCGATATCTCTGAGATCTCTATAAGCATTTTGACTTGTCGATATCTTTGAAATCTCTAATGAGAAAATTGACTTGTCGATATCTCCAATCTTCATATCTTCATTTGACTTGTCGATATCTGTGAATTCTCTATATGAAAAATGACTTGTCGATATCTCATAGATCTCTATATACATTTTGACTTGTAGATATCTCTGAGATCTCTAATGAGAAATTGACTTTTCGATATCTCCAATCCGCATATCTTCATTTGACTTGTCGATATCTCTGGTACTTCTCTATAAGCCATCTTAGACTTCTTGATAAGTCATTCTAGAGTTCTCAAATGACTTCTCTATATGACTTGATCTGTAACTTTTAGATATCTTGACTTAGAACATTTTTCCTAAAACAAATTTATTCAACTCCAAGTTTCTTCACCTTCTTCTCTGAGGCATAATCTTGTTGATCTTATTCCAGAGTTTATTCTTAGGCTTGAGACTATTTACAGAAAAATACTTCAGTCTAATCTTTGACATTTTTACAGACTCAAGTAATACAATACAAAATACAGATTTTTACAGACTCGAATTTACTAATATTAATTATGAAATTCAGTTGTTAAATAATTAAGTATGACTAAATTACTATAAAAATAGGAATTTCAAATTAATAATAACTCATAATTAGTTAAGAGTTATAATTCTTATTATACTCTCTATATAATATTTCTTGTGTGGCTCATTTTATATGCAAGACTTTTACTAAAACCCTAGCCAGCAAGAGAGAAGATGGAGAGAGCAAGAAGAAACGAGTTTGTGCTAGTACACATCCAATCCTTGAGTTCAAGCATTCGTGTGGATATCGATAGAGCGTAGATCGCGAGAGCGGGATGCGTGGTGAACAAAACTGATAGATAAATCTATCATCGACTGATCTGTAAGGCGTTTCATGTCGTTTAGACCCTGTAATCTGTGATTTAATGTTATCAGATTTAATTTCGATTTTTTCTGATTTTTTCCATATTTGGTTTTTATGATTAGATCATGATGGGTATGATTTGTTAAGATCAGATTATGTGTTATAACATGTTCTTATGTGTTAATTGAGCATGGTAGATGGTTATGGCTTATGAACTTAGGTTAATGGTTTAAGTTTTTTAAAATACGGCTTGCATGTCTTTTGATCTTGTAATTATTAAATCTCGAATGTAATCGAGTTCTTATTGTAAGTACATTAGATTAGTTTTATTTTTCATTCGTGTAATGTACATGAAGACATGAAGATTTGAAGATCAAGGAAGGGTAATTTCACATTGAGGCTATCCAAGGAAGCAATACAAGAAAGAAGACATGTAATAGTTAGCTTGTATTTATTTTTCACCTTAGATTGACCTAGATCTTTGTCATTAGCTTGATGAAGATCACATAGGATGAAGTCATAACCAACCACGTTTATTTATTACACTTTACATATATATGCGCATATGATGAATGTATGTGTAGAGTAGTTTATAAAAATGCATGCTTAATTAGAGTAAGGATGTATGTATTATATACGACACCTATGCCATGCTTGTTAAACAAGATAAAATCTGTAACGACTCAAGATTTTAAAATGAACAAACGATTATGAGATTCTCGTGTTTATGAAACACGGAATAAAATATAAATTTTCTTTATTTCTGACATGGGGCGATTTTGTCAAAAGCGAGTTCTTTGAACTTGTAAGGTTGTGGGTTTTAAGCGAGACCCTTGTGACTCCCTCACTCTACCTGAAAATCAAATCACTAATGAATATTGATTTGAAGTATTTTATTCAAGGAAAAATTGAAATCTCTTTATGATGGGATCATGATCGTTTTAAAATTAACAAAACCCTAAAGTAAATATTAAGTTGATCGAATGCCTTCCAATAAGTCTAATGTGTTAACCCTAGATCGATAAGGAGTCGGTTCGCCAAAGCGAAGTACTCCCATCTATCGTGGGGGATATGTTGAAGTATATTGATACTTTTGACTATTGGGTTTGACTTAACTAAGTTACCATAATAGGATTGTGAACTTAGAGGCATAGAGTTGACGAGATTTATTAGATAAATATGAACAAATGTTGTTTCACCAAGCTATCCACAAGTTATATAGTTGATATAATGACAAATATTATCTACCTAAATAATCATGTTTTAGGAGAAAAGCCAAAGCTGACCTAACGCATGGTGAAATATGGATATTGGCTCACTAGAAAGGATATAGATGATATTATTTTCGAATTAATAGTTAGGGTTATTGATTTGATAAAAATAGTGGGAGATATTTATTGTGAATATATATATATATATATATATATATTAATAATCACTTGAACATAATTTAATGATCATCTGTAGACTAAGTCATTTTATGCACTTTAATGTTGTATATATCAAATGACAAATAACATAAATAACTTCTCTATATAATAGTCCTTGAGAAGGACAAGCTGACATGAAATAATTTTCTCAATTGACATGGGAACTTGAGGATTGTCCTCAGGTTCAAGGATGTCACTCAAACCCCTCCCTTATTTCCTCTAGCTGAGAATGAAACATGTGCTGAACAAAATGCTTACCAGAATTAAATTGATTATGTAACTGATGTTTCATGTCTCATGCTTGTAATTATGAGTGCCGAGCTTTAGAAGCAACAAAAGCATAATGATGCTTATGATATGATTGAGCACTTTCAAAGGATGTTTGAAGGACAGGCTCATTAGAAAGATTTGACAATAATAAGACACCATACTTTTGCATTAATAGGGGAATGATATCCGGTTGGACCGCATGTTCTAAACATGATAGGTATATGTACCTTGATAATTTTTGGGTTTCAAGAATGGTCTGGAGACTCAACTTGATTTGATCAAACAATCTTTGAACAACTTCTATTATCAGTTTGTTAAGAACAAAAGGAATGAGATAGAAAAAACACACACTGAGTTGTTAGGTATGTGTAGAACTGCTGAAAATAACACGGTAAAGGCGTGAATTACGTCCATATTGATAATGTACATATGGAATGCAAATGGGAAAGGAAAGTGGACAGGAAAGGTGAAGATTTGATCTTATTCAGTGCCAAACCAAAGTCCAATCCCAAAGGGATTTTAAAGCCTGATAGTGGTGTTGCTGAAGGAGATGATTGTCATTTCTGTGGAAATAATTGGATGATTGAAAGTTAAATTATCGAGCTTGTTTGGAAGATCTAAAGAAGAAGACTAGCAATGGTCAAGTTTCAGGTATTGGGTTAGAATTGGAGCAAAAAGTTGTTCCTGCCTTTAGAGGATACATTAAATCAATTTCTTATCAGGACAAGAAAGGTTTTCATTTTAATTAAATAAATAATAGTTGTTTATTCTATTTTAATGATAAGGCTTATAATGTTGCACAATTAATTAACAATTTATATGTTCTAAGATGACTCAAATCAAACATTACCTCTAGCATTGTCGTTAAGCCATATTAATGAGAAACGCATTTCTGAGTTACATGTAGATGGATACTTGGATAAGTTTGATTTTGAATCATACGAAAGATGCAAACTTTGTCTCATTGGAAAAATGACTAAAGCTTCTTTTACCTGATCAGGTGAAAGGGCCACCGAACGATTATGACTTATACATAATGATGTATGTGGTCCAATGCGTATGATGGCAAGGGGTGGCTTATACTACTTCATAACATTTACTGATGATTTCAGTAGATATGGATATGTGGTTCTTATGAAGAACAAATCTGATTCTTGTGAAATATTCAAAGAATATAAGGCCGAAGTAGAAAAGCAAACAAGGAAAAAATATAAAAGTTTTACGATCAGATCGTGGAGGAGAATACTTAAATCTCAATTTAAAGAGTTTCTTGAAGGAGTGTGATAGTTTATCATAACTTACTCCTTCTGGAACACCTCAATGGAATAGAGATTCTGAGAGGAGAAATCGTACCTTGTTGGACATAGTGCGATCGATGATGAGTCAAGCGGATCTTCCATTCAGTTTCTAGGGTTATGCTCTAGAAACGGCTGCATATACACTTAACAAATTCCAACTAAATCGGTTCAAAATACTCCATATGAGATATAGAGTTATAAATGTCATAGCATGTCATTTATGAAAATTTGGGGACGTGAAGCGTTTGTAAAACGTTTAGCCTCTGACAAGCTTGGACCAAAATTAGATAGATGCTATTTTGTGGAATACCCAAGTGAGACTAGGGTATAGTTTTTTTATAATCCTTCCGAGAATAAAGTGTTTGTTGCTCGGGCTGTTGTATTTCTTGAGGGAGAACTACTTTTTAAGAAAATCAGTGGGAGGATAATACATCTCGATGAAGATCAAGAACCACATGGTAACGTTGAACCAGAGTTGGAATAAGGTCAGGATGTACATCAAAATGTTGAAAGTAATCATGTCCAAGAAACACAGGTTATTCGTAAATCTAGTAGGATTCACCATGAGCCCGGGAGAAATTATGAATTTCTTTTGACTCAAGATGGTGATGTGATGCTTACGGATAATGATAAGCCTCTCACCTACCAAGATGCTATGAACAGTTCAGACTCCAAGAGATGGCTAGAGGCCATGAAATCCGAGATGGAATCCATGTATCAAAATAAAGTATTGACTTTAGTTGATCCACTCGAAGGCGTAAAATCTATAGGGTGCAAGTTGGTTTTCAAGAAGAAAACTGTCATGGATGGTAAAGTACATACCAATAAGGTGTGACTAGTGGCAAAAGGTTTCAAACAAATTTATGGTATAGACTATGATAAGACTTTTTTACCAGTTGTTGTGGTCAAGTCCATCAGGATTTTGTTAGCAATAGTTTCTTACTTTGACTATGAGATTTGGCAAACGGATGTCAAAACTGCTTTCTTATATGGGAGCCTTTAAGAGGATATTTATATGATACAACCTGAGGGTTTTGTCGATCCAAAGTTTGCTAAGATAGTTTGTAAGTTACTTCTATCTATTTATAGATTGAAGCAAGCCTCAAGGAGAATGAATATTCATTTTGATGAAATGGTCAAAGAGTTTGGCTTTATTCAAAATTAAGATGAACCATGTGTTTACAAGAAGGTTAGTAGGAGCTATGTGACATTCCTAGTATTATATGTAGATGACGTATAACAAATAAAGAATGGCATACCTTCTCTACAAGTTATTAAGACTTGGTTGAGAAATAGTTTCTCGGTGAAAGACTTAGGCGATGCTACCTATATATTAGGGATCAGGATCTATAGAGATAGATTGAAAAGATTAATCGACCTAGTCGGAGTACATATATTGATAAAATATTGTATCATTTTAGGATGCAGAAGATAAAGAAAGGATATGTTTCGATGTCTCATGGGATAGTGATCTCAAAAGATAATTTTCCCCTAAATCATTAGATGATAAGGGCCGTTTGAGAATCTCCATATGCTTTAGCAATTGGATCTATAATGTGTACAATGATATGTATTTATCCTAATGTTTCGTATGCTTTGAGCATGACGAGCAGATACCAGTCTAATCCAGGTGAGGGTCACTCGATAATTTTCAAGAATATTCTTAAGTACTTAAAGAGGACTAAAGATTTATTTTTGGTGTATGAAGAAGATAGGGAACTAGTTGTAAAGGGTTACACTGATACTAATTTCTGAACCTAATTTTTGGGCAGACAAGGATGATTATGTGTTTAGGTCTGTTTTGTGTTTTGTCTAAATATAAGTGATGTACGCTGGAAAAGTTCACAGCAAGAATATTGATGATTCTATAATGGAAGCCGAATATATTGATATTTTTGAATCAGCCAAGGAGACTGTTTAGGCATGTCATTAAGCGATATCACCTTGTTAATGAGATTAATGATCAAGGAGATATAAATGCAAAGTGCATAATAATGATAGTGTTGTAAACCCACTGACTAAGTCTTTGTCGTAGCAGAAGCACGATGCTCATACTAGTTCCATGAGTATTAGATACAAGGGTGATTGGTTCTAATGCAAGTGGGAGATTATTAGCGTTTGTGCCATAGAGACAACACTATGATATTTTAGTTTAAGATATTTGGATTATTAATATTTATGTTCTATCAATTATTCCCTTTATAATTTATTAATTCTTAATTTACTGCGATATAAATGTTAGATTAATAAATGTCCTTGGAATATGATATGCAATTCTATATCTCTAAGTACGTGACTTAGAAATGAGATTATGAAAATAGTATAAATATTCCTCAAGGTCCCTAATTGAGTATTATTATTAAGGGACAATAATAATACATTAAGACTGGTGTGTTTGTTGACTAATGATCACATCTCATTAATCATAGGTATGATGATATTAAAGTCAATAACATAGGCATATGTAAATGTACATGGTGCTGGACTGACCCGATGTGAGATTCTACATGTCTGTTGTGTCATAAGTGATTCTCACAGTGATAATGATGTAATGGTCCTTTAACCTGAAATCATTATATTTCTATACGAGAATTAATATACATTGATTCCATTAAAAGTTATGCTTGACCGGGTAATGATAAAAGTGGACATTTGGTATATTATGAATCGTATGAGAAATATGAATGATCGAGATGAGATTTAACCCTCCTATTTTAGGAGTGATATTATTGGCCTCTTGTGTGAGCTAGACTATGAAATGCGTGGCCATGCTCAAATGTTGATTTGATATGATAGTCTACTCATTGATCAAGGAAACTTGGATTAAACTATGATGAGGATGACACATTACATGCCTCTAGTTTAATCTAGAAATTTGGTTAAAATGATTATATTACATTGTACATTATTCACGAAAGGTTTAATCGATCACCGATTGAATTATTATTACTTTGGTGGCAATGATGTATTACTAGATACCGCTCATTGTTTATGATTTTAAATTAGATTTAAAATTCGTTGCCAACGTAATAATAACCTATAGGGTCATACACAAAGAATGCTTGCAGGTTAATTTAATTTAAATTAGATTTAAATTATATTAAAGTTATTCGAATTATTTATAATATTAATTAAGTATGACTTAATTATTTAGATAAGTAATGATATTCGAATTTACTAATATTAATTATCAGTTGTTAAATAATTAAGTGTGACTTAATTATTATACAAATAGGAATTTCGAATTTATAATAACTCCTAATTAGTTATGAGTTATAATTCTTATTATACTCTCTATATAATATCTCTTGTGTGGCTGATTTTGTTTGCAAGACTTTTACTAAAACCCTAGCCACTAAGAGAAAAGATGGAGAGAGCAAGAAGAAACGAGTTTGTGCTGGTACACATCCAATCCTTGAGTTCAAGCATTTGTGTGGACATCGATAGAGTGTAGATCGCGAGAGCGGGATGCGTGGTGACTGAACAAGCTTTGGATCTCCATTAGTCAACCAATTTGTAAAGCTTCTTAAGATAAACAATCTGATCTATGAATTAAATATCTATTTTTCGCCTGGATCCTGCGGTGGGTTTCGAAATTTGATTTTTCACATTTTTAATTACGGTTTTCGTTGCGTTTATGTGCTCGAAACCCTTCATTGATATCACTTTATACGTGTCAATTTTGAGCCACATTTTGGCTCTAATCAACCATGTAAGTCACCTTTCACCATATTAGAGTTACTTTGCAAGTTATAAGAGTTACTTGCCATAATATATTGCTATAATTTTTATGTTAACATTAAATTTGACGAGTTATCAACAAAATAATTATTATAGCTAACATCTAAAATGAAATGAAGAGTTCTATTTTATTAATATGATATAAAAGAGTATTTAGTATTTATATCATTAGCTTTAAATCATATACTACTATATGTAATAATATATGATAAGCGTAATAAAGATTTTATTCAAAATTTTAGTTATCTGGTTCACGTACCTTAAAAATAATATCAACCAACCAAACGTACCCAGTATATACCGCATAAATCAGTGTCTGGGGATGGTATAATGGACGCAGACTTAACCTCATTCAGTAAAATGAAGAGCTTGTTTCCACCCAAGACCTCGACTTATGTGTGCATAAAAATGTGTGTTTTATGTAAAAAGTAATATACAATGATACTTAACAGTATGGAAAAAACTCAACATAAAATATATGATCATATACTTTGTAAAACAAGCGAGAAAATATATTGGCCCATGATTTTCTTCACATAAGACTTACATACACCGTGAAAATATTCATGCATAGCCCTTCTGGTCCAACCAGTTTACCGTTAAAACCTGTAAATACACATGTCATCTTCGTAGCCCCAAGACGATAACTGAAGATTATCCCAACAACAATTCTTAATCGAATAACTCAAGGTGAAAACATCGATTTCTTTCTTCGTGAATTCAGGAGGCATCGAGACATGATTATTATTACAGTAATGATAATCAATCAATGACATAATTTGATTAAACAGGATGATATAAGATTTAGTTCTTAGGGTTAGGGTTTCGTAGTGGATGGATGATGATATGATCTCAAGATTTATCAATTTCAAAATTTACAGATCAAAATGCATCATACATTAGAAGAGAAATAATTAATTTATCAATTAACACATAGATGTTGCCAAAGCAAAATAAAGAAACAAACACTATGCAGCTTTATAAGTCAAGTTGATTGTCAAGTAGAGATAAACAACGTATGAAACATGGATACCGTACCGTAAAAATAATTTTTATAATAAAATTAAATATTTTTAAAAATAGAGAATCAAGATTATATCACATTGGAAGAATTTTTTTAATATTTTTTAATATATATGACGTATAAGCTTTAAAGGTTGCATGAAAATTGAATTTAACAACATATAAGTTAAAAAATATTGTGAAATAAAAATTAGGGTTTTGTTAACAATTAATGCTAGAGTTTGTGAGTTTCGAGTTTTAATGATTGTTCTCGCATTCGGGACTAGCCGTCCTCAAAATTTTTCTACGTATCTTTGTGTTGAAAAAAATCAAGCCAAAAATATAGTTCAATGTTGAGGGGTAGAGCCCTTTATATAGAGGTTGTGCCTAGAGTTAGATTTAGGTTGGGAGATTTGGTGGACAAGTCTCCAACTTAAAAGATAATTAGGAGTCATGTAAGGCAGTGGATTCTAGATCCTTTCTTGTAGGAGTTAGTGTCCATGTTGGACGTCACGTTTCTAGTCTTCCGCCGAATTGGGTCTTGTTCGCGAACAACCTCGTTCATGGACGTTGTGGGCCTGGGCCGTTTTCAGCCTGTGACATGCCTCCAACGACCTGGTTCGTATTAGGCTTTGGATATGAAATTCAAGTGTAATTAATGCGACATTTGTTATGTAATTAAGGTTTATTTCCAACCCATGTCATTTGCCCCCAACTTTCGAAAAAACTACCTGAGTTTTAACGGAAGTTATAATGGTCTATTCGCGACTCGGGTTAGTTTCAGCCCTTACTGGGTATCGACACCTCATAGGTATCGGCCTTTCAAGGGTTTTGTCATTGTTCGTAAAGTGTGGAGAAACCTACACATTTACAATAATTTATAAATATATATATATATATATATTGTGGTTATACACAGTTTTGGCATTTGTACAAGTTAATTGAATAGTGTTCGACACAAAATTATCCTAACTGGAACTAAAAAGAAAGCATTAATCACCTTTTAAACTTCATACATATTAATTATAGGGTGAAAGCTGCTAATAGACCCTAATCGAGGATAATTTCCTCTAAACGGGGCTAATTTCCATATACAAGCTATTAATTAGGCTTAATATAGCATAATTATAAACTAAAGTATGCTAATTGACCTTAATCGAAGCTAATCGGACCTAAACAGGGTAAATATGCCCTAATCGGGGCTAATTATGTGCACAAGTCACTAATTAACCTTAATTTAGACTAATTATGAGCATAAATAAGTTAAATGGCCTTAAATAGAGCTAATTATATCGCAGAGTCATTAATCACCTTAATTTAGGTTAATTACATGCAAATACACTAATCAGTCCTAAATGTGGCTAAATTATTCTAATCAGTCCTAATCGGGGCTAGGTTAGAAATCTGCAAATTTTCAAATTTTAACCCAAAATTTTCTGAAAAATTGTGAAAAAACCTTCTAAGAATATTCGGGACCGACCAAGACGTCCATCTAAGGACGTCCATCTGAGGACAACCTGGTCGGCCAAAACCCCTTCATGCAAGGAGGTCGGTCAGGCTTGATCTTGGTCGACCAAGAGACTCCGTCCTGGAGTCCCTGTTCAACCCTTCCGGTTGGGAGGTCGGCCGGGTGAGGTCTTTGTCGGCCGGGACACTACGTCCTGGAATCCCTGGTCGGTTTGGACCGTTCCTCCGTGGGGCTCGTTGTCGGCCTCAAACCCTCTATTTGGAAGGTCAGCCGGGAAGTGTCTTGGTCAGCCAGGAGACTCCGTCCTAGATTACCTGGTCAGCTTGGACCGTTCTATCATGGGCCTCCTCGACTCATTTTCATTTTTATGAAGGGGGTATATTCTACTCGGCCAGGGTCGCCCTTCCCAAGGGCTTCTAGTCGGCCCAGACCCTACAAATTTGGAGGTCGGCCCGGCTTGTTCTTGACAAAACCTCCTTCCGAGGAGGTTCTAGTCTTGACGGAGGCTCTTTCATGGACTTTTCGAGCCTTCTTTGGAGCATCCCTTGACTTTACTTCATGATTTCTTAGAATTTTTGTTTGGGGACATCCCTACTGGTTTCCTACATCTTTGGACGTCCATTTGAGGAACTCCTAGTCGGCTCCAACCCTTTAAAGGGGAAGGTCGGCCTATCCTGGTAGGTCGGGGGCTTCTTCCGAGAGGTCCCTGGTCGGTCAGGGCATAGATTCATGGAACTCCTTAGAGTTTCGTCCCTGAATACCTCAAATCATGACCTTCTCTAGATCGAATCGTGGCTATAGTCGACCATAAGCGGTAGTTTAAGAGTTGAATTTGGCTCTTCTCATAATCTTTTCTCTAATCGTTATGATTAGCGTAATTAACATTGTATTAAGACTAATATCTTAGTATTGGCTTTTCTTAAGCTCGCTTTGAGGACTAATAGAATATTCGATCTCTTGTGTCATTTTATTCATTTATTATGTTCTTTCTTCTCCATGTTTGACAGTTTTTTGTCGTTATAATGGTCTTTTACCAAGTACAACTTGTGTAAATGCGAACCAGTCTGTGTTGTGACTTGCTATAGAAGGTGCCTCTTTTCCTATAAAAGAGGATGATAATTGTTCATTTCGTTTACAGTTTTATTTCTCAACTTCTTTCAAATTTTCTTTGCTTCAACAGCTCTCAAACTCTCAAGTTCTTATTCTCTCAAGATGTCTGAGAACCACTTCAACGGGCCTTCCCCTTCTTTGGAGGAGGTAATGAACAAGCATGCATGGATGCGATCAGTGAAAGGTATAGCTCTAGTTAGCTGATGAGTACCTAGTACTATTAGTCTTGATGAGTTTCAATCCAAGAGCATTCTCAGTCGAGAGGAGATTGACAAGATCAGGTCAGACTACTACTTCTCGAAGTGGATCAAGGTTCGTAGAGCTAAGTCTAATAAGAAGACATGCAACTAGAGTCATACTAGGTTGTATGTATACAAGGCTTCTTTAGAAGCTGGGCTGAGGTTTCCTTTGCACATTTTCATACCTCATCTACTTGCGGAGATGAAGGTTCACATCTGTCAGCTTTACCCTAACACTTGGGCCTTCATCATTGTTTTTACAGTGAGGTGCCACGACCTTGACATCCCCTTTGTTCAAAAGGTTGATGAAAATAAAAGCACAAATTCCGCCAAAACACTCGTGGATAGACATATTAGAAAATCAAAACACTTATCAAGTTCAAAGTCAAAATAGCTAAGAAATAAAAATCTCACACAAAACTAGGGCAAATCTCCAAGATACCAAGCAGAATAACAATCACTTATAAGCAGATCGAACAAGCATAGTAAAAATTTAACTAAAACACCTCATGGAACAAAACTCACAAATCAAGAAATCAAAAGCCTGTAAACTAATTTAACAACATAAATAGTACAAACACCCAACACAACACGAATATCATAGAACCAAAAAAATGATGTTTGCAAATTAATGTGTTTAGAAAAAAGTCATGAGAACAACCAATAAACCACGACCAATAAATCGACTAAGTGATGGTTCACAAAATAGTTCTTTAAAAAAGAGTTGTGTTAAGTAACTAAGAATTACATCATCACGAGGAATTCCTGACTTAGACGATATAATGCAATCACTCCTGGTACTTGTTGGGTTAGATTTGCCAAAGTCTCGCACATAATCTTCGAAGGCATGCCCAGACACATCGACACCCGAGGCAGCCAATCGATCCACGTAACGCAAATACTCATATCTCAAATCCTTCGTTATGTCCTCAACCCATTTTGGACTTTAACCTTTAAACCCTTGATTTTATCACCGACTCCTGCACTTGGCGTAAATTAGTTAACTCCACCTCCATCTTATCACGCTTCCACTTTTCATCGTCACGCGAGATCTCCATATGCTTCAACTTACGACCAAGCTCCTCAACCTCCCTTCCCCTATTGGCATTCGAAGTCTTGAGATCACTTATCTAAATAATTTAAAAGAAATATATGCCAAATAAGTAAATCATAACAAACATGATGTACAAAGACTATTTCTAAAAGTCACATTGATAGGGTATATATTTATATATATTTTATATGATTTTATTCCTCATATTTATTATATTTTGGATTGATTTGAATTTTTATTAATTAGATTTTAATATTTTATTGTAGGAAGTAAGGAAATCCTAAACTTAGATATATTGGAGAAAAAGAGTTTAATTTGGAGATTTATTAGAAGGAAATTCGGATTTGTTGAACTACATGCGCGCAATCACTGTTTGGGCTATATATTGAGTTCTATAAGTCAAAATTGGACGATTTAACAGCCCACGCGAAGCTAAGGGAATTATCTTTCATTCTACAGATGTCTAAGTATCAAATTATAACTGCAGAGGCCCAGAATTGTTGAAAAAAAGTCAGCTACGAATTTTTCTTTAGAAACCCAATTAGTTTAGAAAATGTATTTGTATTTTTCGTAGAAGCATTAAAAGACTTCTATAATATACATATACATACATATAAAGAGGAAGGAAGATCACTATTCTTTTTCTTGTAAAAATATTAAAGGTTGTCATCTCTATTCTCATCAAGATCAATTATGTGTTCTTATTATATTATGTGTTTTGTTAATCTAGTTATGTGTGAGTATATTTTTAAATCTAGGGTTAAGTTAAACCCTAGTTATGATTGATGTATGAAGTTCCCAATTTCCCCAATTTAGTTATATTACATGCTCTTCCTTATTGAGTTGTGCTTAATTAACAATTACATATCAGGCGTGATCTTGTGTATTGTTTGAACCCAATATCTATATATCAGCGAAAGTTGGATTTAGGTGGTTGTGATTTATCCAATAAGGACATGAACTTCTCCATGAAAATAGGTAGAACGGATTGTTAGGAAGTTAAAATGTTGTGTTTAATGTCTCTAAATTGTATGATACCATGAAAATAGACTTGATTGTATTTTAGAGAAGCCATTAATACTCGATAGAGTATGGGTGATTATCGACAGACTAACGAAGTCAACACAATTTCTTTCAATCAACGAAAGATTTTCACTCGACAAGTTAGTGCACTTATATCTTAAGGAGATTGTGATGCGACATGGAGTTCCAGTATCTATTGTATCTGATCGAGATCCATGTTTCAATTTAAGATTTTAGAGATAATTTCAAGAATTCCTTGGAACCAAATTAAATATGAGTACCACTTATCATCCGCAAACAGACGTACAAAGTGAAAGAACTATTCAAAAAATTGAAGACATGTTACGAGTCTGCGTGATTGATTTTAAAGGTAGTTGGGACGAGCATTTACCGCTAGTAGAATTTTCTTACAACAACAACTATCATTCAAGCATTGGGATGCCACCTTATGAAGCTCTATACGAAAGGAAGTGCAGATCACATGTGTTTGGGATGAAGTTGGAGAACGCAAAATTTTAGGTCTAGAATTGATTCAGTAAACTAAGGTGAAGATAGAACTTATCCGAAAGCGACTCGAAACAGCGCAAAATTGACAACGCAAATATGCAGATCAAGCTAGAAAAGATATGGACTACCAAGAAGGAGAACATGTATTACTTAAGATATTGCCATGGAAAGGATTGACCAGATTTGGAAACAAGGGTAAATTGAAGCCACAATATGTTAGTCCATTTGAAATCTTGAAGAAACTCAGGAAAGTTGCGTACAAGTTAGCTTTACCACCTCATATGCAGCATATCCATAATGTGTTTCACGTGTCAATGCTTAAGAGATATAACCCTGATTCTAGACATGTATTAGAATATGAGCCAATAGAGATTCAACCTGATTTGTCTTATATAGAACAACCAATAAGAATTCTAGATCGGCAAGAGAAAGTATTGAGAAATAAGTATGTACCTTTAGTACGAGTTCTGTGGAGAAATCCTATGCTTAAAGATTCAACCTGGGAACTTGAGAGTGAAATGTTAAAAAAGTATCCTCATTTATTTTCGTAGTGAGATTCTGAGGACGGAATCCTATTAATGGGGGAAATATGTAACGACTGGGAAATTACGCTTGTATTATATCGTAATACAGATAAATTATGTGTTTTATTATGTTATTTATATGTAATTAGTTATAAAACCCTAATTGTTACGTGTTGTGTGTATTCTGTATTGTCCGGGTATTTTCAGGGTATTTTTCAGATATTTTATTTCGTATTTAAAGCCTTTGTATCAAAAGTTATACGACCCGAACTATGATTTAATAGCTGATATTTCAAATAAAATAATTGGCCTTATTTTTCTTAGAACGGCTTGTACCATCGCGTTATTCTGAACATCTAAATATTTTATAAATTTTCTTGTTTCGCGAAAAATGACTTTTCCGAACTCAATTGGGTGTTAAAAACCCCAGAAAAATCATATTTTTATTTTTATAAAATTATAGGACTTTCGTTTATACCATTTCTTTTCATTTCTGAATTATTCACAATTTTTGGGAATTTTTGGCATATATATTATTTATATTAATTATTAAAAATTAAAATTTAATACTCAAAAATTATAAAATTAGGGGGCAATTAATTTTAAAAGATGTATAATTAGGGCCTTAATTTTAAATTAGGAGTATTATTTTACCTACTATAAATAGCCTAATTTTTATTTAATTATAATTAAATAATTATTAAAAATCAGAAAATTATCAAAAATTCTTTGCAGTCGGGTCGGGGTTGTCAGAATCGGGTCGAAGAATTAACCGCTAATTTTTGATCCATTTTCTGCACCAAATCAAGTGATACAAGTACTCAAATCAAAGATGTTGATCTGTTCTTGCTGTTTTTACCATCAATTTCAAGTTTTAATTCGTATATTTCGATTTTCAATTTCTAGGGTTTATGTTCGAATTGGGTCTTTTTGATTCTAGGGTTATTAGGATGATTCGATGATTGATGTAGCTTCTCTGTGATGTTTACAGTTGATTCATGGCATTTAATTGAACGAACGATTCCTGGATAGTGATATTCGATTATTAGGGTTTATACTTTAATTTTGATTTATACGTTTTTTATTTTGGTGAATATTTGGTTCTTGAGAAGTTAGGGGTTTGATTGTAGAGTTCATAAGCTTTGATTTAAGCTATTAAAATCGAAGGTTTTGATTGTACAGATGAGTGATTTTGATAGTTGGCCGGAGTTTTGATCGATTTCGCCGGAGAAGTTAATTCAAGGATGTTTTTGGTTCGTTTTGGCCGGAGATAAACTGCTGTTGTGATTTGAAATTGAAACCCTGTAAAAACTACATCAAACGATGTTGTTTTTGGCCTGATTTAGGCTGGCCGGAATCCTGGCCAGTGGCCGGATTCTGGGAATTTTCCGGTCATGTTCTTCATGACACGGAAATTGACCCTGTTGACCTATTTAGATTACCCGGTTTTGATCCATTTTGGTCAGAGATTGGTTTCTCACAAATGTTTCTGAAAAATTATTTTTATTTTTATTTTTATTAATTATAAAATTAGTTTTTATTTATTTTATAAATTAATCAATTAATTATTTAATTAATTGAATTATATTATAAATAATTCTGAAATATTTTCTAAAAACAAAATTAATTATTTTTTTAATTATTTATTGTTTATTTATTATTTATTAATTATTTAAAAATGATTAATTATTTTAATAATTAATTAAATTATTTTCTATAAATCATAATAAATTTATTTTAATTCCAAAAATTATGGAAAAATTATTTTTAATTCTGATTTTTCCCCAAATAATTATTTAAATATATTTTTAAGGTTTAATAATTAATAATAATTATTTATATTAAATAATAAATTAATTTATCTGTATTTATCGAATAATAATTGAACCCTTTAATCGATTTGAGCGAAACGAAAGCCCTTTGACTCAGAAAAATGATATGTTTTCATTAAAAATAGTGTTAAATCCTGATTTCTTTTAGAAGTGAGTCAATTTTCGATATTTAATTACTTGTAAGCCTTATTGCGTATAAAGACGAGTCCAATAAATCCCAAAAAATAGGAAACGAACCAGATATTGTTTAGTTAAGCGAATCACAAGTCAATTTCGATTCTAAAAATTATTCTAAACCTTGAATGACTATGTGATTTATGTGCTTATGTGAATTATGTGGTTAATTGAGTCTTATCTGCTAATAATTAGTATACAAGTTAGTAATACGCGTATGGGTAGACGATAAGGGTTATGTGAAGTCGGTTTGAGACGCGATTGAGATGCAGAATGTCTAAATAAGTCTATTTCTTTGGTAGAAGCAAAGCCAACGAGGCGAGTCGAGTCGGTAAAAGAAGACGGTGAAGTAATTGGAGTAGATCGCGTGAAAGACATGTTTTTCCCTTATTCTAATTTCAGAATAGTGAAATTACTTAAGATTCTTATCGCAATTGCACACTTATGATTCCTGTTCACAAACACTGATACACAATTATTATTCTTTAGTTCATATTTCATTTCGATTCCTGATTTCCTATAATTCGTTGAATCCTATATTCATATACCAATAGTTATGCATATATACATATATTTTGATATATTCTGGTGTTGGAATATATCAAAGCATACTGATTATTCCGGTTGCTCCTCTATGGAGTGGATGGTAACGATTGGGATCAGGTCTACACTTGATCCTAAGGACCGGGAATTAACCGGATCCTTATGTTGGGCCGTAGATCCTGGGTACCCGAATGGATCTATACATTAAGGTATGGATCTGTACTCTATCCTGGCTGATCAGCAGGATATAAGTGCAAACTTACGTCTAGTTTAGTTCGTTTGACATTCACCGATAGCGGCCTTCGTTCTTTTCTCGCGAGGTTATATCTTTGCAGATGTAACCAAATTACCGATACATTTAACTTACTATAACGTGTTTATATATTGCGGACTTTTTGAGAAACTTATGGCTCACCCATTTCTTGTTATTATTCACCTTATTGTTTTCAATTAAAAAAGGAAAATGAAAACTATCAGGACTCGAGTGGTAAAGAAAAGAGTCAAGCCGTGGGACATTCTCATACCCAAGGTGTTGATCCCAATCCAGGAAGAAAGATTTGAGTTGCCGGGGCAGGTGTAGTGTAGATATTTAATGTGTGTGTTTGAATAATTGAGAAAAGTAGTTTAAAACTTGTTAGACAATGGGTTGTAATAAAGAGTTTGTAAGATTTTAAATTTGGTTTCTAATAAAGTTGGATTGTGGTTTTTGTTTTCATACTTCAATCTAAAAAGATCTTGGTTAGTATAAAAAGGGGTTTAGATATATATATATATATATATATATCTGTTTAATTTTTATATAGGTTGTACAAGTTTGGTGATTAGCTAGTAACCCCCAGACTTATACCCCGGGTTTGGAGGGCGTTACAAGAACAGGAGGACTGTACTTACTCAAGAATATGAGCACTTAGACTCAAGGGACAATGAGTCCCTAACTGAGATCTATGACAGATTTCAGAAGTTGCTGAATGACTTATCCCTTGTCAACAAAGAATATGATTTAGAGGATTCAAACTTGAAGTTCCTACCTGCTCTTCCTAAAAAGTGGGACTTTAAAGTCACATCAAGCAGTGATAAATATAATCTTGATATCACACCTCTAGATGAGATCTATGGAGTTCTGAAAACTCATAAACTAGAGATGGAGCAAAGGAGCAAGAGGAAAGGATCAAAAGCTAGACCAGTTGAACTCAAAGTTTAGGAGAAGCCAAAGGAGAAAGCTAGAAGAAAAAGCTACTCCAAAGGGAAAGCCATGATTGCTAAGTCAGATACTGACTCATCAAATTATGATGATGACTCAAATCCTGATACCAAATCAGATACTGATAGTGATCACAACAACAATGAAGATATGGATCAAATGGCTGCCCTACTGGTTAAAAGTTTCAAGAAGATGGCCTATGAAAAATTCAAGAAAGGGAGAAGATTTTCCAGAAAAGGTTCCAGTTCCTCAAAATCTGAAAGAGTTACTGATTGGAAGGAATCTAGATCTGAAAAACCTGATAAGCCAGAAGAGAGATGTTATAACTGTGATAGACTTGGACACTTTACAGCTGACTGCAGAAAACCCAAAGCTGAGAAGAAACAAGCTTTGATCTCAAAGAAGAGAAACTGGGATGATTCATCAGACTCAGATGATGGGATCAATTATGCTCTCATGGCAAATGCTAATGCAGAGACCAAAAATGTTGAATTAAAGGTACCAAAGTCTACTCTTGCATTTGATACTGATGATATCTATGAATTAAGATTATTTTTTAAGTCTCTGCATGTTAGTTTTAGGGATCAAACCTTAGAGAACAATAGACACAAGAGTGAAAACTATGTGCTTAAGAAAATGTATGATTACCTAGAAACTGAATTGCTTTCCATGCTAGAAATTCAAAAAGAAAGAGATAATGTTGTTTATGTTAAAGAAAAATTGTTAGAAAAACATTCTTATCTATAAAATGAGCTAGCTAAAGAGAGAGAAGTCATTAAACTTTGGACTAACTCAGGAAAGACAACTCAGGATGTTTTAGAAAATGGCTATTAGGGATCAGGATTAGGATATTCAGCTAGATATAATTCTGATAAGAAAAGTAGAGAATGAACTGAGAGAACAGAACCAATAAAAACTGATAGTCAGGTCAAACTGAACAAGGTTCAAATAAAGACCATTAAGTTTAATCCAAGTGCTAATAATGTTAAATCAATCTATGAGAAAGGTACTACCTCAGCACCTAGATCAAACTTAACTACTGAAAAGAGTGAACAAGTTCACACAAATTCAGTAAATATTGGTTCAATGACTCAGAAATAGCTTAAGCAAAAACTGAAGGATTTGCACATGAAAGACAAGAGAAAAAGGTCTAGGAAAAATAGGAATGACAAGGTAGGTGTTAATAAGAATGGAAATTATGTGACTCCTCCTAATGCACCTTGAAAGACCTGTTCAAACTGTGGTAGCATGAATCATCTTGCTAATTCTTGTAGGAAGAATAAAGAGATAAAACCCATTCCTTCTAAATCAGAGTTTAGGAATATGACAGCTAGATATAAACCACGTAATCCTTGTTTTTTCTGTGGCGGTGTTTGGCACTCTATTTATACATGTAAAGAGTATCTTAATTTGTATTATGATTTTTATAAACTGAAACCCTCTTTAGTTAAAGAAAAATCTGTTTCTGCATGTATAAATACTGATAGTAAGAATGTTAACATAAATTCTAATATGAAGTCTTCTGCTGAATATGTTAACAAACTTAAAAAGGCCAACGGATCCAAGTAAGTATGGGTCCTTAAAAACACTAACTAATTCAAATTACCAATTATAGGGTGACAGGAGGAATGCTCTAGTCTTGGACAGTGGATAATCAGGACATATCACTGGTTACAAATCCCTGCTATCAGAATTTGAGGAGAAGGATGGCCCAAGTGTTTCTTATGGAGATGACAACTTAGGAAAAATCTTGGGATATGGTAAAATCAAAATTGTAAATGTCATCATTGAAAATTTAGCTCTGGTTGCAGGACTCAAGCATAATCTGATCAGTGTGAGTCAAATATGTGATATAGGTTACCATGTCAAATTTTTTAAGGAGCATTATGAAATTTTCAGTAAGTCTGATGACAAGATCACATTGACTGGTGTGAGACATGGTAGTTTATATGAAGCCAGGGTCTCCACAAGAATTGTAAATTCAGAAGTTTGTCTACTGAGTAGAGCATCTGTGGAAGATAGCTGGAACTGGAATAAAAGACTTTCTCATCTCAACTTCAACAATATCAATGAACTTGTGAGGAAAGATCTTGTAAGAGGATTGCCCAATGTAGTGTTTACTCTTGATGGCTTATGTGATTCATGCAGAAAGCCAAACAAAGGAAGACATCTTTCAAGAGTAAGACTAAATCCTCCATTCTTGAACCATATTATCTACTTCATGTTGATCTTTTTGGTCTAGTGAATGTTATGTCTATTGCCAAGAAGATGTATGCACTTGTGATTGTTGATGGATATACAAGATACACATGGGTGTATTTTCTGCACACCAAGGATGAATCTCCATCCATTCTTCTTGATCATGTAAGGGAGCTGGAAAAAGGGTCAACATACAAAGTGAAGATCATCAGAAGTGATAATGGAACTGAATTTAAGAATAGCTCGATGGGAGAGTTATGCAAACTGAAGGGGATAAAATAAGAGTTTTCTGCTCCTGGAACTCCACAACAAAATGGAGTTGTTGAAGGAAAGAATAAAACTCTAATAGAAGCTGCAAGAACCATGCTAGAAGAAGCAAGATTGCCTACCTACTTCTGGGCTGAGGCTGTGGAAACTGCTTGCTTTACATAAAATAAAACATTGATCAACAAGCATGGAAAGACACCATTTGAGATGGTGAAAGGAAAGAAGCCAAATTTGAAATACTTTCATATATTTGGTTGTAAGTGTTTTGTTCTCAAAACTCATCTGGAGCAGCTTACCAAGTTTGACTTAAAAGCTGATGAAGGAATCTTTGTGGGATATCTATTGTCTACAAAAGCCTTCAGAGTTTACAATCTGAGAACAAGAACAATCATTGAGTCTATACATGTATCTTTTGATGACAAGAAGATAACAGGTCTAGAAGATGCAGATGACCAGGACAAGTTGAGATTTGAAAATGAAGTACCTTATGCTGAACTTACAAATTCTGACTCTGATTCAGTAAATCCTGATATCACTCGAAGCTCTGAGGTTCCACAGAATAGTGGAAATTCTTCTGACAGAGAAGCATATCTTGAGGGAGAGAAACATGATTCAAATCCAGAGACTACTGCTAGTGATTCAATTCAAGACACATCGGTAAAAAGATCATCAGACTCATCTTCCTCACTATGATGAGTCAAATACTGATAACAATGGGGATACTGATTCAAGGGGAGCATCATGAAACAATAGTGGTACTACTCAAGGAAATAACAGAGAATTCATGGATTTTGGGGGATGTTCTTTTTCAAGGAGTCAACTTCCATCTGCAAGAAAATGGTCTAAGTCACACACACCTGACTTAATCATTGGAAACCCTGATAGTGGTGTAAGAACAAGAAAAGCCACTTAGAATGAATGTCTCTACCATTCTTTTCTATCTCAAACTGAACCTAAGAAGGTTGAAGAAGCTCTGCAAGATGCTGACTGGGTCACAACAATGCAAGAGGAACTCAATAAGTTTGAAAGGAACAAAGTCTGGACTCTTATGCCAAGACCAGAGAACAGATCTGTAGTTGGCATAAAATGGGTGTTCAGAAACAAAACTAATAGTGAGGGCATTGTTATAAGGAACAAAGCAAGACTGGTTGTAAAGGGTTACTCACAACAAAAAGGCATTGATTATGATGAGTTTTTGCTCCAGTTACAAGGTTAGAGGCAATAAGAGTCTTTCTTGCGTATGCTGCTCACAAGAAGTTTAAAGTGTTCCAAATGGATGTAAAAAGTGCATTCTTAAATGGAGAACTCGAAGAGGAAGTTTACGTTGAACAACCTCCAAGGTTCATTAATCTAAAGTATCCAGATCATGTCTACTTACTGGATAAAGCACTCTATGGATAGAAGCAAGCTGCAAGGGCCTGGTATGAAACAGTTATTCTATATCTGCTAGAGAGTGGTTTCACAAGAGGTATAATTGATAAAACTCTCTTTTATAAATACCATGGTAAGGACTTGTTATTATTACAGATATATGTTGATGATATCATTTTTGGATCTACTAATAATAAACTCTGTGAGAGATTTGCAAAAGCTAATGCAGTCCAGGTATCAAATGAGTATGATGGGAGAATTAAGTTACTTTCTGGGGTTACAAGTTAAACAGACTGATGAAGGAATCTTCATAAATCAATCCAAATACACCAGGAACTTACTCAAAAGATTTGGAATGCAAGACTGCTCAACTATATCAACTCTTATGGCCACTGTAACCAAGTTAGATTTAAATACTGGTTCTTTCGTAGATATAACTAACTATAGAGGTATGATTGGCTCACTCCTATATCTGACTGCTAGTAGACTTGATATTATGTATGCTACATGTCTCTGTGCAAGGTTCCAAGCTGACCCTAGAGAACCTCATCTATTAGCTGTGAAAAGAATTTTCAAGTATCTCAAAGGCACCATAAATACAGGATTATGGTATCCTAGAGATTTAGACTTTAAGCTAATTGGATATTCAGATGCTGATTTTGCAGGATGCAAAATAAACAGGAAAAACACTTCTGGAAGCTGCCAATTTCTTGGAGGTAGATTGGTATATTGGTACAACAAGAAACAAAAGTCAATTTCCACTTCAACTACAGAAGCAGAATACATTGCTGCAGGAAGCTGTTGTGCTCAGATTCCATGGATGAAGAATCAGCTGCTAGATTATGGGTTAGACTATTCTTCTATTCCTATATATTATAATAATCAAAGTGCTATTGCAATGACAGGAAATCTAATGCAGTATTCAATGACTAAGCACATCAGTATCATACACCATTTGATAAGGGAACATGTGGAAACTGATAAAGTGGAATTGGTCTTTGTTCCAACAGATCAGCAAGTAGCATATATATTCACCAAGCCTCTTTGTGACGCTACATTCACAAGATTGGTGAATGAATTAGGAATGATTTTAGGATAATTCTCAAACTCTGATAATTAAGTTTGCTGATATTTTTGAAGCATGGTATCTTATTATGTGTCAGTACTTGTTAGATACTGATTCTTGTGCTAAATGTTTGATGCCATGATAACATGCAAACTTTGCTAAATGATTTTATGTGAAAATTGCATGTTGAACTACTGATTATGCATATAAACTATGTTATTAGTTAAACTTGTTTTGACTAATAGTTTATGTCAGTAGTTGATAAATCCTGATACTAGCAATTAATATACTGATAATGGTCAAACCATGATTGACTGTTATACTTCATTGATTATTTTGAATTTATTCGAAATAAATTGTTAACAATATTTTTAATTAATCAGTGAGTGAGTGGAATATCTTTTAAATGCTTAAATGAGTTAGCTATTACTGCAAGTATCCGTTGATACTTGAGTATTTACATTGGAAATAGGAATATGAAGAGAGAAATTACTTTTTTTCTTGCCTTGATACGCGTAATCGTGTATGCTTATTATGTATAATTATTGCACGGTCAATCAAAGAGTCTCTTCAGTTTCTACTTTCTTTTCTATCAATACAACCCTTCACTCTCAAAGCTTCTCATTACCTTTTCACTTACAAACTCCAAAATACTTATAATCTTCATTGCAAATCTATGGCCATCTATTCTCTTTCATATGGAGTCTACCGTCCAATAGCAAATCTTGATTACGAGAGATTGTATTTCGATATTGATTGACTCAGGGCAGTCTTCCATGACCAAGATTATCATCATTATGAGATTCCTCAGTTGGTTCTTGATCGACTGAACTCAGATAACACTGAGGCCCTTCATCTCTTTAGACTAGACGTTCAGTTTGAAGAGATGAGATGAACTTATATGGATGCACAACGGTGTCTCGAGGAAGAACAACGCCACCTTTTATGGCCGGCATTGCAAGAGAATATCATTTCTCTTGCAGGTTCAATGTCACGAATCTTCCATCGGAGGACAATAAAGAAGTTGGAAGAAGAAAAGAAGAAGAAGCTAGAATAGATAGATTGTTTAGGGTTTTAATTTTAAAATCTATGAAAATATTGTATTCTACTTCTTAATTGATGAATGAATATATATTATCTTCTTTTGCTTCATTAAATGACTTCTTGCTTACTTTCTTGTATGTGTGTTTGAATGTTCTTAAATGTTAAATATTAAATCAGTACTGCATGCTAAACTTCAGATATTTTTCATAGTGCATATGAATAAACTAATCTCTGTTTGAGTTCATGTGACACTTCAGTACAGATTGAGCACTACAGGAAGTAACTGTTGTTAAAGAAGAAAATTTCAGGAAGATTTAATTCTTAATCACTTAGAGTTATAATCTTTGAGTGTTGCCTACAATTCAAAATCTTTTGAAGCTTTCTTTTTCTAATCAAGAAAGTTGTCCGCACTCAATCTCAAATTTCATATATCTTATATATTAAATTTCTTCTCACAACAAAAACACTTGAATTCATTTCTCAAATGTTGCCAAAAATCAAGTGACATAATTCTTGAATCATGTTCACCACTGAGAAACAATATTTAGTTGGTTAGAGACTACTTGCTGAGATAGATCTTGATGATACTAACAGAGACACAGAGGTTTCATCAGTTGTTACTGAAGACTCTGTGATAACTTTCATTAAACACATCCAAGTGTTAGTTCTTTGCAAGAAGAACAAGGTTTGAGATCATGGTACATGACAGTAACCTGATCAAATCCTCTCCAATTTAAATGGAGGTTCTCATTATTGATGAACAACAACTGTCATAACCACAGTATCTACTGTGAGCCTAATTATGAATTCACAAGGTATAAATACTGTTGTTACTTTATCATTATTTATTTTAAATACTGGTTTAGTTCTTTTAGCATTTATAATATGCTTTTTATGATATAAATCATGTTGATATGACTACATCTAGACCGTAGTTAAGGACTACCTTTAGTTGTATGATCACAGATCACTATAACACCCTCCAAATCCGGGGTATAGATTTGGGCCATTATTAACAACAACTACAACTAAACCTGCACAAACAGAATATAAATATAATAATTACCCCGAACTAATACTACTCAGGATCTTTTAAGGGTTGAGTTGAAAACAAGAACCACATACTACACTTTATTACAAACCCAAATAAATAAAACCTGCCTCAAGAACTCTCTTTGATACAAAACTTTATTCTATCTACAATCTCACCACACAACTTTTATTCAAACTACACAAGACTTTTATTCAACCCAACATTACTACTTATCCTGTTACACCTGATCCGGCAATTCAAAGCTCTCTTCGGGAATGGGAAGAAACACTCTTGGTATAAGAGGGTCCCGCTGCTTGACTCGCTTCTTGACTATGCGGGTCCTGATGGGTTTCATTCTCTACCTAACTGTAAAACAATAGGAATAACAATAAAAAGGGATGAGCCAAAATTGCTCAACAAGCCTGCAACAATATATATAGTATAAAGAGAGAGAAATAAGTGAACCAATAAGCTGCTGGTTGGAACAACCATCTGAATCTGTATAGGATAGTAATTTGCCAATGCTGGCGAGTACCAAATGAACAAGACTGGAAACAAGAACCAACATATGCACTATAACCCGCTGATCAGTCAGGATATAGTGCAGATCTATACCCAACTGCATAGACCCAACCAACATAAAGAGTACTCAGGCAACTATGGCCTATTAAATAATGGTCTGGGTAAAACCCAACCTGTATAGTAACCATCCAGTTCAAGGTATAGCATCCGGAACAATCAAAATGCTTTTGATATATCCCAACACCAGGATATACCAGAGTATATGTAACAAGGGTAAAAGGATTGAAATATGAATAGGGAATTCAATAAATTGGGAGAAATCAAGAATCGAAATGAAATTGAAACAAGCATTAATAAATGGGTAACAGTGTATATGAACAATGATTATCAAAGGTAACTGATATGATAAAAGGAAATATAATTCACTATTCAGAATTTAGAATAGGGGAAAAACTTGCCTTGCGCGTACTTAACCTGGTTCAACTCACCGCCTTCTGTCCCTAGCTTGCTCTGCCTTGCTAACACTGAACCAATCATGAAAAGATAGTCGTTTAGATAACTTACTATATACGTGTATCTTGAATTGATATCACGCAACCTTATCAGTCTACCCATGCGTTTCTATCTGACTCGCATATATACACATATATTTATATAGCACATAGGTTCACATAATCACGTAAAGCACATAGCACATAAAGCATATAAGCAATTTTTAGACTTATAATTATTTTTAGAATCGATTCTAGACTCATATCCGCATTATAAGTTTTCAGGATTTATTCGACTCAATTATACCCCTATTAGGACCTATGAACTATTAATTATCACCAAACCACTCTCTTTCGGAAGAAATTATAACTTACAACTATTTTTATTGGATTCATCTCATTTTTCTGAGTCTAGGGGTCTTCGTTTCGCTCAAATCGGACTAATGGTTGAATTATTATGAATTAAACAAGATTTAATTAATTAATAATTAATTATAAATAATTAATTATAATTAAACAATCCTTAATTACATTTTTAAATAATTAATTAATAATTATTGTATTTTAAAATAATTAATCCCTAATTATTAGGAATTATTACTATTTATTACAAATTATTATTACTTATTTGATCAGATCCATTATTTACAAATAATCAATCGATCTAATTAACTGATACGCTATTTATCGAATACTACGAATTACTCGAATTATAAACCAACTTAACGATTAATCACTCGTATAACTACGAGCTACTCCCAATTCACGCATAATTATCGAACTATTATATTATTATTGAAACTCATACGATTCGTTAATCAATTAGTTATCGATATTTAATTATACGATATAAATAATTATCGCAATATTATTCGAATAACTATCGCTCGAATACTAATTCTAATTAGTGAATCACTATTCGCATTATTAACTAGTTATTAGATTATTAATCATATCACTTAATTATTTCTAATTCTTATTTATTAATTAATTACCAAATTATTAATTAATTACCCAATTCTTAATTAATTAGATAATTAATAAATAATTAGATAATTAATTAAATAATTAATTAAATAATTAAATTCAAATTTATAATTTAATAAAATAATTTAAAAATTAATAATACTAATTTTCAGAATCCAAAACTAATTTTTAATTAATTTTTAGAATTATTAAAAAACTAATTTTAAGATATTAAAATATAACTAAATAATTAATTAACTAAAAACACAAAAACAGAACAGGGTTTGGGTTTTTAGGATCGAACCCGGGTTGCAAACCGGGTCGTCCCCAACCCAATCGGGTCGGGAAGAACAGACCGGCCGCTGCCCAGATTCCGGCCCGGCGGGGATTTTCCGGCGAGACGAAAAACACGGCCAAACGTCGTGCTTTGAGTTCGATTCTTCCCCGTTCTTGTTCCACATCAATCACACGTCGTCCCCCTTCCTTTCCCCTTCGTTCTCGTCGACCACCATCCCAGGAAACCAAGAACAGCCGCCGTTGACGGCGTTTTCCGGCGAGCACAAACCCGGAACCAATCTCGACGAAACCGGTGCCAATCGACTCACAAAACGACGATCTATACTAACAGATCATCAAACAAACAACCAAAAATGAAACCCGAATTCAAGAAATTAATCCGAAAATTACGAAACACAAATTAATACCTCGGTTGATGATTTTGACGTGATAATCTAATAGAACAGGCTTTGGGCTTCAAATCGGTTACTCACACTTCAATTTCTGTCACCGGAATCACGATCAAATCGGCTTTGATCCGCAAGAACACTCAAGAATCCTAATTCCTTTTTCTGAATTTTCTTTTTATTTTCTGATTTTTAACTATAATTAACTGAAAAATTAATAGTAATTCAGGTATTTATATTTATGAAAATAATACCCCTAAGTAAAATTAAGGGTCTAATTACACTCCTAATAAAAATATTTGGCCCCAATTTTTATAATTTTTGGGTATTAATATTGAATTTTTAAATATCCAATAAATACTAAATAAATGCTAAAAATTCCCAAAAATTGTGAATATTACAAAAATACAAAGAAAAATGATATATGATAATTTCATGATCATATAAAAATAAAATGTAATTTTTGTGGGGTTTTTGGTACCCGAAGGGGTCCAGAAAAGTCGTTTTTCGCGAAAAAGGTCAATTTGTAAAACGTCTAGGGGTTCAAAATAGCGATATGGTATAGGGCATTTTTAATAAAATAGGGCCAATGGTTTTGTTTGAAATGCGGGCTTTTAAAACATAGTATTGAGCTATACGGGTTTTGATATAAAATATATAACGGACGATAAAACGTTCGATAAATATCCAAAACACGTTTGAATCAAAACAGCGAACACGTAACACATAGCAGTTAGGGTTTGATGACTTAACATATTTTATCACATAATAATACACATAATTTATCATTATTATAATATAATATAAGCGTAATTTCTCGGTTGTTACATTCTCCCCCCTTAACAAGATTCTGTCCTCAGAATCATACTATGCAAATAACTGAGGATACGTTTCTAACATTTCACTCTCGAGCTCCCAGGTTGATTCTTCAACCACTGGGTTTCTCCACAAGACTCTCACTAATGACACACACTTATTTCTTAATACCCTCTCTTGTCGATCTAGAATTTTTATCGGCTGCTCTACATACGACAAATCTGCCTGAAGTTCTACTGGTTCATACTCTATTACATGCCTTGTATCAGGATTGTACTTCTTAAGCATAGATACATGAAATACGTTGTGAATATGCTGCATATGGGGTGGTAAAGCTAATTCGTACGCAACCTTCCCAATTTTCTTCAAAATTTCAAATGGTCCAACATATCGTGGCTTCAATTTTCCTTTATTGCCAAATCTGGTCAATCCTTTCCATGGCGATATTTTGAGCAATACGTGTTCTCCTTCCTGATAGTCCATATCCTTCCTTGCTTGGTCTGCATATTTGCTTTGCCTGTTTTGCGCTGCCTCGATTCGTTTTCGAATTAGTTCAATCTTTTCTTTCATCTGTCGAATTAATTCTGGACCCAAAATCTTGCGTTTTCCAACTTCATCCCAATGCACTGGTGATCAGCATTTTCTCCCATATAGTGCTTCATACGGTGGCATTCCAATACTGGTGTGATAGCTGTTATTATAAGAAAATTCTACTAGAGGTAGATGTTCATCCCAACTGCCTTCAAAATCGATCGCACAAACTCGTAGCATGTCTTCAATCATTTGAATTGTCCTTTCGCTTTGACCGTCAGTTTGTGGATGATAGGCTGTACTCATGTTCAACTTCGTTCCTAGACATTCTTGGAATTGTCTCCAAAATCTTGAATTGAAACGAGGATCTCGATCCGATATAATCGATACTGGTACTCCATGACGCATCACAATTTCTTTAAGATATAAGTGCACTAACTTGTCCAGTGAAAATCTTTCGTTAATCGGAAGAAAATGTGTTGATTTCGTCAATCGATCAACAATAACCCAAATTACATCGTGATTTACTTTTGTCCTTGGAAGTCCCACTACGAAATCCATCGCCAGATGTTCCCATTTCCATTCTGGAATGTCTAACGGTTGCAATAACCCACTCGGACGTTGATGTTCCGCTTTAACTCGCTGGCATGTATAGCATTTACTCACCCATTCTGCTATTTCCTTCTTCATATTCGGCCACCAAAAGTTTTCCTTCAAATCGCGATACATTTTTATGCTTCTTGGATGAATGGAATACTTCGAATTGTGTGCATCTCGCATAATTTCTTCTTTTAATTCTGCCACGTTAGGGATCCAGATTCTCGACGCAAAGCGTAAAATTCCTTCATTATCTTTTTGAGTTGTGATCTCTTTTCCCGTTAAGTCGTCGTCTTGACTCATCACTTCATCTTGACAACGGCGAATCTTTTCTAGCAACCCTGGTTGGAAAGTCATAGCGTAGATAGTTCCTGCAGATTCATTGGGAATACAAATCTCGATTTCTAATTTGTCGAATTCCTTGGCCAATTCTTCGCATGAAGTTAACCGATTCAATCTTTCTTTTCTGCTCAACGCATCCGCTACAACATTTGCTTTTCCTGGATGATAACTGATTGTAACATCATAATCTTTAATCAATTCCAGCCATCGACGTTGTCGCATGTTCAGTTCCTTTTGCGTGAAGATATACTTCAGACTTTTATGATCCGTGTAGATTTCACATTTTTCACCGTACAAATAATGTCTCCAAAGCTTCAATACAAATACGATTGCTGCCAATTCCAAATCATGCGTAGGATATATCTGCTCATGAGGTTTAAGTTGTCTCGAAGCATATGCAATGACATTACCGTGTTACATCAATACACATCCTAGCCCGCGATACGAAGCGTCATTGTATATGACGAAATTTCCTTGCTCGTCTGGCAGTATTAATACTGGTGCGGTCACTAACCGATTTTTCAACTCTTGAAAACTTTCTTCACACTTACCATCCCATTCAAACTTTTCACTTTTTCGAGTTAACTTGGTCAGCGGTGCTGCTATCTTCGCAAAGTCTTTGACAAATCTTCGATAATATCCTACCAATCCTAAGAAACTTCGAACTTCTATCGGCGTCTTTGGTCTTTCCCAATTTAACACAGCTTCAATATTTGCTGGATCAACTGGAATGCCTTCTCTACTGATGATATGCCCTAGAAACTGCACTTCTTTCAACCAAAATTCGCATTTTGAGAATTTTGCATAAAGCTGCTCCTTTCGTAATATCTCCAATGTCGTTCTTAAATGCGCTGCATGTTCTTCTTCCGTCTTTGAGTAGATCAAGATGTCATCAATAAATACAATGATAAACTTATCCAGATACTTCTTGAACACTCGATTCATTAAATCCATAAACGCTGCAGGTACATTCGTCAATCCAAAAGCCATCACAAGAAATTCATAGTGTCCGTACCTCGTTCTGAACGCTGTCTTTGGAATATCTTCGGCCTTGATCTTTAACTGATGATAGCCTGATCGTAAGTCAATTTTCGAAAACCATGCTGCTCCTTTTAGTTGATCAAATAAATCATCGATGCGAGGTAAAGGATATTTATTCTTGATAGTTAACTTGTTCAACTCACGATAATTAATACACAGTCGCATACTACCATCCTTCTTTTTTACGAACAATACTGGTGCGCCCCATGGGGATACACTTGGCCTTATGATTCCTTTGTCGAGAAGTTCTTGCAACTGCTTTGCTAATTCCCTCATTTCAATAGGTGCCATTCGATATGGAGCTTTCGAAATTGGTTCAGTCCCTGGCGTCAAGTCAATAGTGAACTCGATTTCTCGATCCGGTGGAAGTCCTGGAAGTTCATTTGGAAAAACATCAAGAAACTCACAAACTACAGGAATATCTTCAATCTTCGGATTACCCTTGTCAGTATCCCGTACATAGGCTAAGTAAACTTGACATCCTTGGCGTAGAAATCTTCTCGTCTGCATTATTGTTAAGAATTTCTGCTTTTGCTTCTCACCTTTAAATATTACCATTTCATTTTCTTCAGTTTGCAATTTCACTTTCTTATTCGCACAATCAATCTGAGCATTATTACTAGATAGCTAATCCATTCCTAGAATAACATCAAACTCCCCTAGCCTAAAAGGTATCAAATCAACTGAAAAATGACATCTCCCTATCTCAATATCACAACTCGGGCATACTCGATCTACTGCAACCTGATCATCATTTGCTAATTTTATGACTAATACTTCATCTAACCACTGAACCTCACAATCTATCTTAGAGATAAAATCTTCAAAAATAAAAGATCTAGTAGCTCCTGAATCAATCAATACTAGAGCATTTACGGAATTTACAGGGAGTGTACCTGCAACCACATTCAGATTATGTACCGCTTCCTTCATTGACATGTTAAAAGTTCTTGCTCTGGGCTGATTTTGTTGTGGTAGTGGAGGTGGAGGTAATGCTAAAACTCTTGGAATACTAGCGGCCATTGCAACTCCTCTGCAGTCTCTGGCAATATGCCTTTTTCTCCCACATTGGAAACAAGTAACTTCTGCTTTTCCCATCGGACATTTTCCAGAATAGTGTCCCCTTTGCTTGCACTTGAAACACGTGACATTTGGCTTGTTGTAATTTCCCGTATGCTTTTTACCACACGTTCTGCAATCAGGTATAGGCGGTCGAATAAGCCTTTACTGAGTTGGGGTAGGAAGTCGATTACCCATCCTCTGGTTGTTTTGTTCTAGTCTCCTAAAGTTTACTTTTCCCCGAGCTTGAAATCCCGGCCTTTCTGTTTAAATGATTCTGAAAATTTCCTGATCCTTTCTCTTTCTGAGCTACTTCACTTTCACCTTCAATAATCATAGTCTTCTGAACAACAGCCGTATAAGTTGTCAGTTCAAACACAGCTACTCTGCTACGAATCCATGGTTTCAGTCCTTGCTGGAATCTCTTGGCCCGCTTCTCATTCGTATCCACTTGTTCTGGAATAAATCTAGCCAATTCAGTGAACTTGGTCTCGTAATCCGCCACTGATAAGTTGTCTTGCTTCAGCTCCAGGAACTTGATCTCCATCTAGTTCTTCATAAAGCGAGGAAAATATTTCTTCAAGAAAAGATCAGTGAATCTATCCTAGGTCACCACACCTTCTCCTTCCAAAGCTTTCTGCGATTCCCACCAGTAATTGGCTTCTCCTTTTAGAAAGTAGCTAGCAAAATTCGTCTTCTGTTCTTCCTCAACTTTCACCAACGAAAAAGCCTTTTCTATCTCTTTCAGCCAAGCTCTCGCCTTTGTAGGATCCGTGGAACCCATAAATTCCGGAGGCTTTACCGACTGAAATTGCTTGAAAGTGACCGTAGGTGCTGCTGGTGGTACTTGATGTCCTGGATGAGCGGCTTGCTGTAACATCTGTTGCTGGAACTGCTGCTGTTGCTGCTGCATTTGTTGTTGTATCATCAACATCTGCTGTTGCATGAGATTAAACATCTGATCCATCTGGTTATTATTGTTTTGGCCCTCGGTGTTTCCATTTGATGAGTCGGGTTGTGCTTTTCTTTTAGGTGCCATCTTTCTGGTAAATAAACAATGGGTCTTCTTTAATAACAGTATATTAAACAGGTATTAAAACAGTTGATTTGGGAAAATAAAACAGCTTATTAAATAGCTAAATAAATAAAACAGTATGATGTGTAAATAATTTTTTTTTTTAAAAGCTTTAAAATCTTTTTGAAAACATAAGGGTACAACATGATCGTAAATAAAACAACATTTGTAAATATGCAATGGTAATGAAATAAATGTAAATGCTTAAATGATTGGAAATAAAATAAAGAAAATGTGCAAAAGACCATCTCATATATATATAGGTAGAACACCAGCTGCAGGTGTCAGTGCTTGATACAAAAACCTATGATATATCAGTCGTACTTACTACTACTATCAGTCAAAGTCAGTAGCTACGCTCATACAAACTAGTCATACAATACTATGCTACCTCTATCTACAATATGTACATGATACAACACTCCTCTATCTGCTAGTCTCAAAATCCTGGTGGCACGTGGCTCAACTCCTCCTGCAATGCCTCTAGCACTGCCTCGGTAAGTCCCAATGCTCTACGATATGCTGTCTCCGCACTAAGATCCTGCTGTCTCAAATCCATAAGCTGCTAAGAACTAATCCGGTGAATCTGACGTAGCCTCTCTCTCAGTATATAATCTGATCGTAATGCTCTGACAGGACCATCTGCCTGCGTCTCATACAATCCAAGGATCTCTCTGCACTGGTTCTGCCATCGAATCCTCTCCTCTCTCTCCGCCTGAAAGCGCTGATAAGTCACTGTATGATGCTCACGAAGATCCGTGCTAGAACCTCGAGAAGGTAATGTCCCATCTACCACTATCTCATCCATAAACTCTGGCTGAGGAAACTGATAAACTCCAGGAACAGGGGCATAAATGGCTAATGGGGCAGGGAATAAAACAGGCTGCTCCATAGGTGCATACACTGGCGGCTCTGCCTCTGGCTCCATCTGTGGCATCTCTGGAATCTCAACTGGTGGCATAGGAATCTGAGGCTCTAGATCCTCCCACTGCGGAAGATCAACCATGTCAGGAATATCGAACATCAGAAACTCTAGTGGTGGAAAATCTGGTATCTCTGGCTCAAAATATGGAAAATAATCTGCAAAACCTGGTACCTCTGGGGGAAGTGGTATCACTGGTGCTAATCCAGGTGGCAATGGTGGATGTGGTGGCAATGGAGGAAAGATCTGCTCTGACACTGGAGCTAATACCGGTACAACCACTGGATCTGTCTCGGTCCGCTCCGTAGACGATGATAAAGAAGCCATCTAATATACATAACAATAATAACACAAAAACAATCAAATCACAATCCTAAAACTCATAACTTCTAATCACATAAATAGACAATCCTAACACTCTTACTTCTATCCTATCTCATTTTCCTATCTTATCTTAACCCTAACGTTCTTGTTTTCAAGGGTCAATCATAAGCTCTGATGCCAACTATAACACCCTCCAAATCCGGGGTATAGATTTGGGGCATTATTAACAACTACAACTAAACTTGCACAAGCGGAATATAAATATAATAATTACCCCCAACTAATACTACTCAGGATTTTTTAAGGGTTGAGTTGAAAACAAGAACCACATACTACACTTTATTACAAACCCAAATAAATAAAACCTGCCTCAAGAACTCTCTTTGATACAAAACTTTATTCTATCTACAATCTCACCACACAACTTTTATTCAAACTACTCAAGACTTTTATTCAACCCAACATTACTACTTATCCCGTTACACCTGATCTGGCAATTCAAAGCTCTCTTCGGGAATGGGAAGGAACACTCTTGGTATAAGAGGGTCCCGCTGCTTGACTCACTTCTTGACTATGCGGGTCCTGATGGGTTTCATTCTCTACCTTAACTGTAAAACAATAGGAATAACAATAAAAGGGGATGAGCCAAAATTGCTCAACAAGCTTGCAACAATATATATAGTATAAAGAGAGAGAAATAAGTGAACCAATAAGCTGCTAGTTGGAACAACCATCTGAATCTGTATAGGATAGTAATTTGCCAATGCTGGCGAGTACCAAATGAACAAGACTGGAAATAAGAACCAACATATGCACTATAACCCGCTGATCAGTCATGATATAGTGCGGATCTATACCCAACTGCATAGACCCAACCAACATAAAGAGTACTCAGGCAACTATGGCCTATTAAATAATGGTCTGGGTAAAACCCAACCCGTATAGTAACCATCCAGTCCAAGGTATAGCATCCGGAACAATCGAAATGCTTTTGATATATCCCAACACCAGGATATACCAGAGTATATGTAACAAGGGTAAAAGGATTGAAATATGAATAGGGAATTCAATAAATTGGGAGAAATCAAGAATCGAAATGAAATTCAAACAAGCATTAATAAATGGGTAACAGTGTATATGAACAATGATTATCAAAGGTAACTGATATGATAAAAGGAAATATAATTCACTATTCTGAATTTAGAATAGGGGAAAAACTTGCCTTGCGTGTACTTAACCTGGTTCAACTCACCGCCTTCTGTCCCTAGCTTGCTCTGCCTTGCTAAGACTGAACCAATCATGAAAAGATAGTCGTTTAGATTACTTACTATATACGTGTATCTTGAATTGATATCACACAACCTTATCAGTCTACCCATGCGTTTCTATCTGACTCGCATATATACACATATATTTATATAGCACATAGGTTCACATAATCACGTAAAGCACATAGCACATAAAGCATATAATCAATTTTTAGACTTATAATTATTTTTAAAATCGATTCTAGACTCATACCTGCATTAACTAGCCCTATCTGATTTTATTATAATTTTTCGGGATTTATTCGACTCAATTATACCCCTATTAGGACCTATGAACTATTAATTATCACCAAACCACTCTCTTTCGGAAGAAATTATAACCTAAAACTATTTTTATTGGATTCTTCTCATTTTTCTGAGTCTAGGGGTCTTCGTTTCGCTCAAATCGGACTAACGGTTGAATTATTATGAATTAAACAAGATTTAATTAATTAATAATTAATTATATAATTAATTATAATTAAACAATCCTTAATTACATTTTTAAATAATTAATTAATAATTATTGTATTTTAAAATAATTAATCCCTAATTATTAGGAATTATTACTATTTATTACAAATTATTATTACTTATTTGATCAGATCGATTATTTACAAATTATCAATCGATCTAATTAACTGATACTCTATTTATCGAATACTACGAATTACTCGAATTATAAACCAACTTAACGATTAATCACTCGTATAACTACGAGCTACTCGCAATTCTCACATAATTATCGAACTATTATATTATTATTGAAACTCATACGATTCGTTAATCAATTAGTTATCGATATTTAATTATACAATATAAATAATTATCGCAATATTATTCGAATAACTATCGCTCGAATACTAATTCTAATTAGTGAATCACTATTCGCATTATTAACTAATTATTAGATTATTAATCATATCACTTAATTATTTCTAATTCTTATTTATTAATTAATTACCAAATTATTAATTAATTACCCATTTCTTAATTAATTAGATAATTAATAAATAATTAGATAAATAATTAAATAATTAATTAAATAATTAAATTCGAATTTATAATTTAATAAAATAATTTAAAAATTAATAATACTAATTTTCAGAATCCAAAACTAATTTTTAATTAATTTTTAGAATTATTAAAAACCTAATTTTAAGATATTAAAATATAACTAAATAATTAATTAACTAAAAACACAAAAACAGAACAGGGTTTGGGTTTTTAGGATCGAACCCGGGTCGTTTCCGGGTTGCAAACCGGGTCGTCCCCAACCCAATCGGGTCGGGAAGAACAGAACGGCCGCTGCCCAGATTCCGGCCCGGCGGGGAATTTCCGGCGAGACGAAAAACACGGCCAAACGTCGTGCTTTGAGTTCGATTCTTCCCCGTTCTTGTTCGATAGCAATCACACGTCGTCCCTCTTCCTTTCCCCTTCGTTCTCGTCGACCACCATCCCAGGAAACCAAGAACAGCCGCCGTTGACGGCGTTTTCCGGCGAGCACAAACCCGGAACCAATCTCGACGAAACCGGTGCCAATCGACTCACAAAACGACGATCTATACTAACAGAATCATCAAACAAACAACCAAAAACGAAACCCGAATTCAAGAAATTAATCCGAAAATTACGAAACACAAATTAATACCTCGGTTGATGATTTTGACGTGATAATCTGATAGAACAGGCTTTGGGTTTCAAATCGGTTACTCACACTTCAATTTCTTTCACCGGAATCACGATCAAATCGGCTTTGATCCGCAAGAACACTCAAGAACCCTAATTCCTTTTTCTGAATTTTCTTTTTATTTTCTGATTTTTAATTATAATTAACTGAAAAATTAATAGTAATTCAGGTATTTACAAAGAAAAATGATATATGATAATTTCATGATCATATAAAAATAAAAATGTAATTTTTGTGGGGTTTTTGGTACCCGAAGGGGTCCGGAAAAGTCGTTTTTCGCGAAAAAGGTCAATTTGTAAAACGTCTAGGGGTTCAGAATAGCGATATGGTATAGGGAATTTTTAATAAAATAGGGCCAATGATTTTTTTGAAATACGGGCTTTTAAAACATAGTATTGAGCTGTACAGGTTTTGATATAAAATATATAACGGACGATAAAACGTTCGATAAATATCCAAAACACGTTTGAAAAGTACAGAATTCAATGGAGATGATTCTTTCTCTACTGCTTGGTGATGATGCCAAAAAAGGGGAGAAATTTGATAAATCTATATGCAAACAGCTGTCATTGATAAGTACTGATGATGAAAATTCTGATGGAGGTAATAAGGGGAACAAAAGGAGAGTAAAAGTAAAAGAGGTGAAGAACTAGTTGGAGTTAGTGGTTCATCAAAAGCAATCACTAGATTTTAGTCTAGACAAGGAAGATGAAGCATGATGAATTAAAGAAGAGTTGAAGAATTGACCGTGACTACTCAAATACAACAATCTTCACAAGTCACAAATGTTGTTGATGTAGACCAAGGTATTCTGGAGAAAGAAGCTTGTGCTGAAGCAAGCCAATATCTTCAAACTTTGAAAAGGAAGAAAGACAACTATGTTCTACAAGGATCCAAAGATTCAATTATTTAATTCTGAGGTGAGTAGAAGAATATTTGTAAAGAAAAATCCTAGAGTTGATCTTGAACAACTAAGGCAAATGGAGGAAGACTTTAAAAATTCTATGAAGACATCAAATGATGATATTGCTGTTGTTTCTCAAGTACTTATGGAGGTGATCCTTCTAACAGACCAACCAGAGGTATAGTTATAAGGGAAATCAGTCAGGCAGAAGATGAAAGATCTCTAAGATCACAAGCTATTGGAACTACTGATATGAAGCTTAAAGGAAATGAGAAGATAGAAGAAAAGTCAAGGATTTCAAATACTAAAGTTAAAGCTAGAGTCAGTATCTAAGGAATCTAAATCTTAAACTCTGATATCTGTACAGTAGTTCAAGCTCTTGATACTGAAGAAAATTTACTTGAAGCAGAAATCATCCAAGCTGGTCAAAGAAGGAAGATTTCTGGAAGCATTCTGAGCTGAGGGAGTGGATTTAACCTCTGAAATTTCTCAAGTTAAAGAAGCAGTTCAGGATGAAGAGTTAAAGTATGATATTCACTGAAACAAGATTGAATATATATACTTGAATCCTGCATTTAGATAGTTTTGACATCATCAATTAGAACTTGTCCATAATTCCATAATGAACAAGTAGGGGGAGATTGTTAGGAGCAATTGATGATATCAAACAGAAGCTATCAGAAGTTCATTTTAGAACTTATATATCAACGAATGCTGATGACAACATCAATGGATGATGAAATATCAACGGAGGATAGGATATCAACGGATGATGATCTCGACGGATGATGATGTCAAGGATAATGAAATCAATATTTGTCACATCAGTTGATCTTCAAAGAGGAAAAGGAAACAGGAACTCAAGGCGGTGAAGGACTTTATCTCCGAAGCAATAGTATTGGTTTCCTTGTTGTTAATAGAATAGGATTTCTTATACATTGGTAGTTATGCTTTATATAAAGCACATATTAGGTTCATGCTATAAGCATTGTGACATTGTTATATCTTTCGCATAACCTAGCAGCTCTCAAGGATATTTGTTCATCCTTTCGAGAGAGTACATGTGTAATAAGTTTTTATCAGTTAATATAAAAACTGTTGATTATGTTGAAGATTTGTCAATTAGATTGTATTTACTGTATTCATCCCCCCTCTATAGTTAATTAAGGGCCTAACATTCAATCTATGGCAAAGATAACGTCAACTTACCCGGTCATATACTTTCCTAATATAAAGTTTAAGGGTTACCTCTCCCTCATTACCTCTGTTCTTCATTCAAATATGATGTATCCATTCAAAGGCAACCACAATATTGTCCGTTATGCTTTAATTCTTTAACAAACATAGACCGGTTCTCTAAAATTATACCAGGCCAAACCACTTTAAAGAGGATAGCTAATAACATATCAAAGATTTTGTACAATAGATTACACAGTGCAATCGGTCTAAGATCTTTCTTACACGATGCATTTTCTTTCTTGGATATAAGAACAACATTAGTATTATTCAGTTCTCCTGGCAGCGAAAAAGAAGATAACTAACTTTTGCAATATTCAAATACCCCAGTCTTCATAATCGACCAAAATCTCTAAAAAAAGGTTGGATTTAATTTATCAGGCTCCGAAGTTTTATTGGGGTGCATTTGCGTGACTACAACTATAAATTCCTTAGGCGTAAACTCCCCCGTTAACTTCAAATTTTGTTCCCTAGTAACAGTTCTAATCCCCTGAACTTGGTCCAACATACCCTCCTCAATTACCCCGATGAACAACTCAGTGAAATAACTTCTAACAACCTCGCACATGTCTTCCCGGTCTTCAATACGGTCCTTATTCTCCCCCAGTAAGTAGGTTATTTATTCATTTTCTTCCCTGCACATGCATGAGAAAAAACTCCAGTTTTCATCTTCTTCAGATAGCCAATAGAGTTTGGCTCTTTGTTTCCTGTACACTTCCTCCTAAAGTAACAAATCATTGAGTTTATCTCTCTCTAATAGGTAATGCAAGACACTACTTACACCAATACAACCAACCAACTGAGTTAAGTTTGACTATGAAGCTTTACTTTTTCATGAAACTTATAAAAATAAGACCTACCCTACCTGGCCATGAAGTATGAAGCAACAATAAGCTTAGGCAGAAGGTATGACACAAGCAGTTATTTCTAAGTTGTAGTCACTTTTTCTATGAATGATGGTTCTCTGAGCCACATATTCTCGATCCGGAACCTGAATGTTCTCTTAGGAATATCAATATGAAGCAGGTCTAGCATAATGGGTTCGTGATTTGAAACAGTAGCATGTAGGACTTAAATCACTAACAATAATAATAATAATAATAATAATAATAATAATAATAATCATAATAAAAATAACAACAGCACCAACAACAATAACAATAACAATAATAAACAAAAATAATATTAATATTGATGTTTTCATATAATAAAATATCTTAAATCACTAAAACTATCTCAAATAATTCACTGTTAACTAAATCAACTAGAATATCTTAAGAAACCAAATGCACAACATTGTATGCTGAATATAAGTATAGATAATACTGTAATTTAGCATAAAAAACTATATTTTGGGGCTAAAACATCATCATTTCTTCAATATCTTTTTTTAAATCATATTTCAAATTAAACTATAACTTTCAACTTATTCATAATTTTGAACAAAAAGTTAACTAATTTTAAACACCCTATACTTAACACCTCATTTATCTATATATGTACATGCCTTCCCACTTTATGATAAGCTGACAAATATAGCACAGCTAGTGGCGGATCCGAAGACTTACTTTTTTGGGTCATAATGTACTTAAGTGAGCGTGGAAGTCCAAATTCAAAAACAATTGTTCATTTAGACCAGATTTTTCTAAAATATTTAATATGTAAGTGCTAAATATTTTGTACTTTTACCATTTAATCTTCAACTTATGATCTTATAATTACAAATAAAATAATCCAAATTATGACAGATTAACTAAAATAATAGGGGTAATTAACCTTTTTCAGGCGACACTATAAAAAATAAGTATATTTATACCATAACACTACGCTATAGATGGCTTCTAGGAACTCCAAATCATGTTACTATAGATGCAAAAATATGTTGCCTTAAACCCAAAAATGGCAATTACAGACAGTTTTGGGGTGTCAGGTGTAACACAACAACCATATGTATTTGACCTAACATCAGGGCCATTCTATGGTAAGACAACAAAATATGTTAATATAGATAATAATTATAACATAATTTTTATCTTGTAGCAACATGATTTTGTGTTGCATGAGATGTATTGACGTACAAACATATTGTGGCTCCAATATGTGTGGTCCACTGTGCTATATATAAAAATACAAATATTGTAACACGATTGATGTTACAAAATAAATTTATTTATAAATTTTTTAGCACCCTATTGTAACATTTTGAAAAGCCGACTACAAGACCTGAATTATAAAAAATTGAAATTAAACAATTTGATTAATAAATTTCCCCTAAACAAAACCAACAACATTCAAGACATGTTTTCAATCAATAATAACATTACTAAAATACATCCACCGGTACAATACATGAACATTAACTAAAGAACAATCCATCAACACCGGCTAAAAACATAATTTAACAAGTTTTTCTATTAACTTAACACAAAAAGTCTTGCAAAATAACTTAAAGCTTTCAAAATAAAGTAGAAATATCCTTCAATGTAATTCTCCTGCATCAAGTCATGTGTGGAAATATCAAATACCATAAAAGTTTCCTTAGTGGTGATTTTTCCAAAGTACTAGTCACCAACTGCTTATGCAATTGCCTCCAGTAATGCACATATTAATTCACTGATCAGTGATCACTGTTATCCATGTACAATTGTTTAATAAAAAGAAAAAAAAATAGTTATGAACCTTATTGTTCTCTCGTACAGAATCTGCTCCAGATCATGTGTCCTCCGACTCATTTGACCAATGAGTGAAATAAGAATTAATGGATAATCCTCCTCGGTGTGAGTACTTGATGAAGAATCTCAGAGCATAAAGCATTTTTGGTCTGAATCCTAAATTAGTACATAGATTCGAGTAATAAGCATCGACTGATGATCGAAAACTGATAAATATGATAAGGATATGATGTAATAAGAAAACTTCCCTTACAATGGTATTTAGACTTGTGCATGACATGCTCTCTATTTAACATCTATCAAATTATTAAGAAACAAACAAAGGTTATCTATCTTTTTTAGTGAACATGTTGTAGGATTCCAGTTGCAGTGATTCCAAATTGTATACGGATCAGCTGAAGTTGTCACAAGTATATCATGGAACTTCTCAAGTGTATTGAATAAAAATGAAGGTTTGTAATATTTTACTTGATAAACATTATATGGCATATTTAAGATAAATAAGGGTGTCCATCTGTATTGCACTGCATATTGCGGGAAGATTTAGACATGGTTATAGTAACAAAATAGGTAAATAGTTTTGAAAAAAGTTGTGAAATTACTAAATATCTTACATGTTTAGGATAATATTCAGACATCATGTAGTTATCATCCATTTTTTCGACCACTCCCTGAAACATTAGCAGAAAATTAAGTGTCTAGACAATTAGAAATTTAAACAAAAAGATTAGTAGTTTTCTTTAGATTTTCTAGAAGGACATATCAACACATCCATTTACAATCTTTTCATGTCTTTGGCTATCTAAATTTGTTTATAGACGTGTTGGGCCACTAAAAGCTTAAACTAAAATATACTAAACAGTTGAATGAATATGATCTAAATTCTCCAATATATAGAGGTATACCTTAAGGAACATAAGATTCCTTTTAAAATCTTTCATTATGTTGTTCAACATTATGTTATCTTCTGCGAAAGGAAAGCAAAAATATTAATATTTTTCAAGGAAACAATATCTTCTCTTGAAAGAATAAGGAAATAAACTACACACGCAGCCAATAAAAACCCATCATCAGTAAAACATCTGACATCTGCATTAATGTGTAGATAAGTAGTGAAGTTATCACAATGCAAAAAGACTGCCAAACCTCTGCATAGAAGCCACCAAGGAGAACCTCGACATGAAACACGTTAAAACAAATTTAACACACATTTTTTATGATTTCAGATCAAATTCCTATTTAAAGCAAGTATTATCTCATAGACATCAGTTAGATGACTCAGAAGACACTTTTTAATTGTAAAAGAAGCAGGTAGAATTGAGTTTTGCTGGTGATAAATTATTATACTTTAGGCAGATCGTACAAGGGATTTAAATATAGATATATGTACAATAAGTGGAACTTATATTCCCTCTTTTCTCCAATAATAATAAATCCAGACAAAGAGACTTTAACAGTCATGTCTGATTATCAACATCTTTAAATGAGTAGTGAAAAAATAGAGGTTGCTGATGTTCAAGTGCAGAGAAAATAAAGCCTAGATGTACTCATCATAATTATAGGGCTTGATTAAGTCATATATATCATATATAATGTATTTGTTAAAAAAACTGATCCTAGACAACCAGAATTTATCTATGAAATCTCCCCTGGGGGAAAGAACACATGAAATTAAGAAATAACCAGAATTTAACTACTAGTATTAGAATCAAAATAAAATCACATAGAAAAAGGAATGAAGCGAAAATAGAATAAGCAAGTACACATACCTGAATAAGCCAAAAACTATTAGCACTATAATGGAACCAAACTGGAAGGGTTCTAAGAAAGTGAAGTCTTAGACCCCTCCTCACCGCCCAGAATATGTATAATATAAGACTCATGACAACTAAGGCTATTGAACTAATAGCTTCCAAGATGAATTTTCTTGTATGAAATTTAATTTTTATTTAACTTCCAAGACCAAATTACAAAGAAACTGAGTGAGTAAGTGAAAGAGAGAGTGAACAATAAAATTATTTCCAAACCCTAATTAAACTCAAATGTTTGCTCCAAACCTTGATTAAACCCAAATGCTAGCTCTAAACCCTTCTCGATTTTTTTGCTCGAACCAGTCGCTCATTACTAGACTTGACAATATGGGACCAAAACCATATATCCGGTCCAAACCAACCCAATTTTTAAAATTTTTCCTAACAAAAATTCACACATTTTATTTGGATTTCGCTGGTTTTGAAATCACATTTTTATCTTAATATGGATCCAAATATGGACCATATCTGTGATATCCATATTTCCAAAAACATGACTTCAAGTCTTCAACCCTCAAGCCCTCGATTAAGGATTTAGTTGCGAAATTGTAGCTCTCTCTGTACAGCTATACACTTGGGTGTATTTACCAAGATACAAATTAGTTTTATCAAAAAATTGGAAGAATCTCCGACTGATTTTTATTTTATCTTCGAGTAATCTCCGGCTAATTCCATACTCTCTGTCTCTGGTATGTATGTCTATAAACACCTATACACATATAGCACACAATTTATTGTCTTTTTATTTATTTTTTGTATATGTTTTTATGTATGTTTGATTATTTGGGTATGTTTAATTTATGTATGTGTGCATATTTTCTTGTTTGTTATTGATTTATATAGATTTAAATTTGTAATGGAAGAAGAACAAAGTTCAACCACTAGTAGACCTGTAATTTTTTTTAAGAAATCTACATCAATAATTTGGGATTTATTTGATAAGTTTATGGAGAATGAAGTATAAAAGTCTAGGTGTAAAATATGTGATCAAATTTATACAAGTGAACATGGTACCTCAAATATGCGAAAATATATGTACTTAAAACATGGAGAAGTTGTACTTGGTGATGAGATTGACATTGTTCCTTTTGAGAAAAGTGTTTACCGTAATTTAATGGGAAAATCAATAGTACAACATAACTTTCCCTATAATTTTGTTGAGTATGATGGAATTTGGGAAATGCATAGGTATAGTTGAACCTCGATGAAGTACTAATCAATAAAGTAATAACCTCGCTAAAATAATATTTTTCTCCGGTTCCAAAATAATGGACATAATGTATATTTACTCCCGATAAAGTAATAAACTCACAAAAGTAATATATTTTTCTTGTTCCCAACCATATTCCTTTAAAGAGGTTTAACTGTACTTAAACCACAAAGTACAAGACATTTCAAGAAATACTATAAAAACTGATATATTGGATATATATATATATATAAAATAAAAAGGAGAATAATAAAACAAGAGTTAGAGTCTTTATCTAGGTATATATGTTTGACATCTGATTTGTGATCTTTATCAATCATGTATGGGTACTTATCGCTTACAACATATTTTATGGATGAAAAATGGGAATTATAGTCAAGGATATTAAGTTTAAGAAATATATCTCCACCACATCAGGGCACCTATTGGCTGAAAAAATTATTAGTTTACTTAAAGAGTGGGGAATTAAAAGAAATGTATTTTCATTACCTCTTGACAATGCTTCTGTAAATAATTCTTTTGTAGAGATTTTGAAAAGTCATTTGAATATGAATCGTGTCTTGCTTTGTAATGGAAATTATTTTCATATGCGTTGTGAGGCACACATCTTGAATTTGATAGTTCAATATGGCCTTAAAGTGGTAGATGATTTTGTAAGTAAAAGTTCAAGAAATGGTAAAATATGTTGGAGGAGCAAAAACAATGATGTTAAAATTGGCAGAGTTTGTTATTCAACTTTTAGTTAATTGCAAGGAGAAGCTTTCTCATGAGTTCCAACAAGATGGCACTCTACTTATGTCATGCTTGAAGAGTGCATTGCATTACAAGGTTTCTTTATCTTAGTATGAATTAGTAGACAAAAATATGGGTTATTTAACAGATGAAGAGTGGGCCAGAGTTCATAAAATTTGACACTTTTTAAAGCCCTTTTATGATTTCACATTTCTATTCTCGGAAAGTCAATAATTAACTTCTAATCTTTGTTTTCATAGAGTGTAAAAGATACAATCACTTATTAGCGCAAAAATGCAAGATGATAGTATTGGGAGATTTATAGCTTAATATTATCATTTGCGGTGTTTTTGGATCCTCACTACAAATTAAAGTTTATGGAGTATGTATTTTAAAAGATCTATCCCACAAATTACTTTGAAAAAGTTAGACATATCTATGACAATATGGAGGAGCTTTACTTGAATTATTATCGAATATCAAGTATTTTTTTCTACATCCATCACTTCTTGTCCAAGTGTTATCAACGATGATCATGATGAAGAAATGGATGATATAGATATAAGCATTATCATTTGAATATAGTGTTTATTTTATACACTTGTATATATGCTTTTATTATTTCACTAACTTTGTTTTAATTTTATAGGAGTTTGAATCCAATATTTGTCAAAATGACTCACAAAATGAAACCAAATCACAACTCGATTTGTACTTGAAAAAAAGTGAGTTGGATGCTAGAGTGAAACTTGATGAACTTTTTTTTACAGATCAAATAAGAGCAAGTACTCTGTTTTATTCCTTATGGCATGAGATATTTTAAGCATGCCAATAACCACCGCTGCTTCCGAGTCTTGAGTCTTCTTTTAGTATAGGAAGTCAAATAATTAGTAAGTATCGGGGTTCTATTACACTAGACAATGTAGAGGCATTATTATGCACTCATGGTTGGTTGTATGGAGCTAAAGGTAAAGTTAGTATCATTTGAATTGTTGTATTTGTTAGCACTATTACTAAATTAAAATATAGAAGTTTAAATAATATTTAGTATCCAATCCACAGTATTTATTTTATAATGTAATTATTATAGTTTTTGGAGATAAGAAGTGATTTAGAAGATTCCATTAGTGATGTTGAAAATCTTATCCTTAGTTTGTAAACTCCGAAAAATTAATATGATATGACTAGGTAATACTCATTTTCTGTCTTAACCTCATGGTGACTAACTATTAAGCTTTATTGATTTTCTGGGCTGCTAACTTAAATTTGAGTATACGAAGCATGATAATTTTACAATTGTAATTGCAAATTACAGTTTCATTTTAAGTTCTGTCACGCTCTTTAGATATCTGCCTTTGGAATTTCCAAATCGATTTAAAATTCCAGTTGTTGATTACTCTGTTGTAACTCATAAAAATGGTTGTGATACTAGAATTATAACTCAAAAAAATGATTGTACAAGCTTTATTTTCGTGGCCGCTTATACTGTAGACTTGCAGACATATAATATGAGTATAATAGATTGTCTTTTGTGGTAATGATCTTATTGTACAGGTTTTTATTAATACTCTTTGGGAGATACCCAACCTCATCACGCCAAAAATATTTAACAAGCTTCCTCATTCTTACCTCATTCCCACAATTACGTAAAATATATGATATTAAAGTTATAACGCAAGTCAATTGATGTGCTTATATTTAAAATCATCGCTTATATAACGTTATGCGTAGTTGTGGATGCAACTGCGCATGAGCCTTAGCTTTATGCATATTATTATTTTATGTTTTAGGAATAGCTAGAACAAGTTACATGTATAATTTTATGGATCATGATACTCATTATAGGACATCAAAACTCCTTTGTTCCTGGGAAATTTTAATAGGTGACTGCCAAATATAGTTGCAGAAAGTACACATATATGTTTCATATACATGTTCGCTTTACACATTTACTTTATACTATTGTATGTGTTTTCCTGGTAGGGGATCAATTTTGTAATGAATATTTACAAGCAAGTTTGGAGAATAGACAAATATTTGTATGTTGTCCTTTGTTGAATAAATTTATAATTGTTAAAATAGTTTTGGCAAGATATTTGTAAGCTGGGTTTCAATTCCGCACTCCCCTTTCCCATAATTTATTAAGGAAATTACTTATTATATATATATAGGTGTTGCAAATAAATTGCATGTGTTTGATGATAATTTTTGGAATGCAGTTATGTATACATGTTGATTCATACTAATTTATCCTCTGCAACTTGGATTTTGAATTTTGATAAATGATCATGAAAATTTATGGGCTGTCAACCTTAGCTCGTGTGGGAATTACCAATCTTATAGCTACTAAAGGTTTTCCATCTAGTACATACAGACTTTCTACTGCAACTTTGTCACATGCACATTATTAAGATGTTATCATTCAACTTCCAGGAGTTTATTCTGATTTTTATTCTCATTAATTTTTTTATTTTAGATTGCAAATTACTTCAAATTTGTATGCTTGATGTTTTTGTACTCTGTGAATACATTGGCCATTTGCGACATGAATTGGTTTTTAAATTTATGCTTTTATAGTAAGCGTTTACTAGTGTTATATATTATAACAATATGCATTATATTTTTTATAAAAAAAATGTAATATATTTAAAAGAATTAAATATTAAACAATACTATAAATTAAACTCTAAATTCAGAATGACTAATATAGATTTTTAAAAATTTGATACAAATATGGATATCCATATTTTAATCCATAACTATATAAAAGTAAACCAAACTAGAACCATATTTCATACAATATTGTTTGGTTCATAAACCAACCCAAATCCATATTAATGAACCAAAATCGGTCCAAATCTATATTTTTTCCAGTTCTACTCATTACCCTAATTCATTTGCCCTAATTTATTTTTTCGCTTCTGAATGTAAAGACAGTAGAGTGGGAAAAATGTTTGGTGTGCGTATGCTTTCCTTAATTGATGGAGCTATAACAACATGCTTCCATGATTATGATAACACCAAAATCGGGGTGTTGTGATAGGGCCATATATGGTGTTCAAAAAATCCTTTAAACTGTATTTTCAAGTCAGACAACGACAATCTAAACCAAGAAAAATCGAAACTGTTAAAACCGTTGTGAATGGTTCGGTTAACCGGAGTACCGGAATGTTTACACATAAATAGTTTGGTTAAATTTTGTAATATATTAAAACGGTTAAACCAAAATGGACCATATAACAATAAATAAAAATTTATATTATATGATTATAGATAAGATTGATATATGGTTTTATGTACATGTGTTTGTATATTATATTAAAATAATCAAATTTCTTTATAAATAAAAAATTTGAGTTAAATGTTAACACTACACCTTATATGGTCTCTAGAATCACCTAAAAAATGTTAAAATGACTAGAAAGTTTTGCCTAAAAAAAATATTTGGCTATGGTTATATTTTTTGAAAATTTGTTGATGTTGGATTTGCTCGTGCTACAATAGGGGTACAAGTTAAACGTTTTGAACATTTGGTAACACCTACAAAAGTGTTACAAAAGATCACTTATAGTTACATTTTTAATATCTATAGTAACACCATGCAGGCGTAACCATAGTTTTATTAGAACACCCTTAAAGTTCTAGTAACACTGAAAAATGTTACTATAAACTCTGTAATAAGTGATGGTGAGGGTGTGAGATGTGTGAGCCAGGGGGAGCCCCATATGCAAGAATAGAGAGATAATGAGAGAAATATTGCCTCTATATTTATAAAGGACATATTCTCAGTCACTATTCCACACTCCACCACTATTCCAAAGCTCCATGAACTACCTCAAAGCCTTGTTACTAACAAAAAAGGAAAAAGAGATCAACAAAAAGCTCTATAGCAAGGAGGAGTTATTAACTAAGGGGAAGCTGTTAGATATAAATGCTTTAGGGTGCATCATGATTTGCTGGGAGTACATGGTGTTAGGATTTTTATGGAGTCAGGATGAAGAAAGGTATCAGGATGTGAATGCCTGTCAGGATATCAAAGTCAAGTCAGTATTTGTTGATTGATTTGTAGGAACACGACTATTAATTAGGATATGTATGGAAACAAGATAAATATCTTTAAAACATATCTTGTAATTGATAGAGCAGATGTGTAATATATAAATACATAATCATTTATATTATCTTTTATCACGAGTACCATTGTAACCTAGCAGCTCTCAAGAATATCAGATTTTCTTGAGAGAGTCTGGAACAGTTTTATCATATATATTAAATTGTTATCATTCTTATATCCTGATTTAGAACTTTATAATTGTATCCAAACCCCCTCCCTTTAAACCATAATATATTTACTGGGTAACAAGTGATTATAGCGGTCAGATTAATTTTAAAAAGAAAAGATCAAAGGTGTCAGGAAGTAAGCATGAAAGTGTGAAAATCCCAATTCTAAAAAAAGCTGAATACTCAACATGGAAAGTGAAGATGTTGTTTTTCTTGAATTTGTTGTTTGTGAATATCTTTACATAATCAATGATGGACCACCTTATCCTGAAAAGCTTGTTCCATTGACTCCCACTGTTCCTGAGCATTACATAGGGAGGGTCAAGTCAGAATGATCTGTTAAAGAGAAAGCTGCCATGCTTAAAAATGCTAAAGTCTGGAATATTCTTCATAACAGTTCAAACATTATCATGCGAAACATAGTGATTGCCTACAAGACTGGAAAAGAAATACGGTATGCATTGTAGACACATGTCAAGGAACTTTAGCAATTAAGAAGAATAAAAGAGTTTTTCTCATTCAATAGTATGAACAGTTCGAAGAAAGATCTGATTAAGCTTTTACTGATACCTGTGACAGGTTTCTGACATTACTAACTGATATATCATTGGTTGGTAAGGAATATAACAAGAAAGATTTAAATACAAAATTTCTAAGGGCTCTTCCTAAGTTAGGGCTGTCAAAAAAATTCGAAAAATCCTATATCCATCCGAAAAATTCGCATTTATATTAAAGAAAAAGCGAATTTTATTGTATCCGAAATAAAGTGGATATTATTTGTATCTGAATTCAGGATGTTCAAACCCGAAACTAGATATATATGATATTCAAATTATATAAATAAATAATTATATATAATTTAAAATTTATTCTTTTAGTTTATAGTGTGTGTGTATACATTAAATAATACATTTATATAATTTTTATATATAATTGTAAACATACTTTATACATATATAAATATATCATCCGAGTTTAATCGTAAAAAGTATTCTAAAATTATCGTCAATACGGCAGTGCAATAAAAAAAGTTCAAAAAATCTAATATGCGTCCAAAATATCCGCAATCGTATCCGGAAAAAGCGGATATTATCCGTATCCGAAAACAAAGAGGATATTATCTGTATTCGAATTTGACAATTGCGGATGCAGATAGGGTTATAGACAGACCTATATCCTAATTATCCATTTGACATCTCTATCTTGAGGAATGGGATACACAGACATCAATCATCAAACATATGTACAATCGTGACAAGTACTCATTGGATGAAATTTATAGGATACTAAAAACCCATGACTTAGAAATTCAGCAGAGGAAGAACAAGAAAGGGATCAAGATGAAGTCTGTTGCCTTGAATGCTAAAACTCATAGATCCAAAGTCAAGATGGGTGAAAGCTCAAGGAGAAAGACTGTTGCTGTGGTTTCAGATATTGATGACTCACCAGATTCTGACATTGATACTGGAGAAGATTTTTAGATAGAACTGGATGAACCTCAAGTGATTTAAATGGCTGCAACGTTGGTAAATAATTTCAAGAAAATAAGATTCAGAAAGTCACAAAGAAATGGTAGTTTTAACAAGAAATTTGATGGAGGTGACAAAGGCAAATACAGAAAGAAGGAATACAAAGATTCAATAAGAAAGAAAATTTCATTAGTCAAAAGTGAAGTGTTACAACTGTAATGAAAGAGGACATCTTGCTAATGAATGTCCTAAAGGAAGTGGAAAGGCACTTATTACTTCAATCAAAGACTAGATGAATTCATCAGGATCAAAAAGTGATGATGAATGTTATGTACCGATGGCTAACATTGACAAAGATGCATCTCTTGCTGATAAAGTATCAATGACTTTTTTCCCTATGAATAATGATAATAATTCTGAATTAAAATTATTCTTGAAATCACTGCATGTTAATTTTAGGATTAAATTCTTGAAAATGATAGGTTGATTTCTGAGAATAATGAACTTGAAAGGAGAAATGATCATCTTGAAGCCGAGTTAATTTTTATGCATGAAACTAAAGCTGCATGTAATAAGGCCAAACATAATAAAACTTAGATGAACATTAAATATGCCATGTTAGATGAAGTACTTGAAAAGGAACGAGAAATATTTAAGTCATGGATTGGTTCAGGTAAAAAGGTTCATAGTATGATTATTGATAGGAACTGGAAAGAATACTTAGGTTATAATGAAGAGAGTGGTAGAAATATTGACATAAATATCACTAATGTAACTCCAGTTAATTTTGTCATTACTGTAGAAAATGAACCCAAGTCAGTTTATGAGAAATGATCTACTTCTAAAAATTTTGACAAAAAGAAAATTGAAATAAAAGAATAAAAAATGAAAGGAAAAAATATAGGTCTTCTATCTAAAGGATAATTATAAAAGAAGATAAGTGAGGTAACTGGGAAACCATAGACTTAAGGTCCTAAAAGAGGCAGAAATGGAAAATATGGAATTAATAAAGCAAACAATTATAAATATATTCATGATGCTCCCAGAAAGGTTTTCTTAAATATGGTAATGCTAGTCATATTGCTATTAATTGCAGTATAATTAAAAAGAAGGCTATTGTGATCACTAAGTCTGATATTAGGGGTAAATCAGTATTTTATAAATCACAGAATCATTGATTTCAATGTGGTAGTGTCTGACATTCACTTTATACTTGTAGTGATTATCATATTTTGTATCACAACTATAATGACTCTTTACCCAAGTTCAATACAATTTCAAATTCTGTTAGCATTACCGAATTAAATAAGCATGCATCTTATTGAATAAAAACTGACACCAAATCCTAATGAAGTAAATCCTATTAGGAAGTATTGTACTGCCAATTTACGTAAGATGTCAAAAATGATCCAACAAGTGTGGGTTCTTAAAAATGCTAATTAATTCCTATTTCTGATTGCAGGGCACTAAAAACAATATATTGGTGCTGGATATATAACTGGAAATAAGTCTCTGCTATCAGAATATGAGAAAAAATTTGGCCCAATAGTTTCCTATGGAGATGGCAAAGTAGGAAAAATACTGAGATATGGAAATGTTATTATTGGAAATGTCATCATTCAAAAATGTAGCTCTAGTAAAAGGACTGAAGCACAATCTCCTGACCATCAGTCAATTTACTGATAGAGGATACCATGTTCTATTTTATGATACCCACTATGAAGTGGTTCATTAAAAGTCAAAGAATATTTCTTTAATTGGTTACAGACATGGTAATATCTATGAAGCAAAACTTCATGCAAATATTGATGGCCCTGAAACTTGCCTAATTAGCAAAGCATCAGCAAATGAAAGTTGGAACTGGCACAAAAAGCTTTCTCTCCTCAACTTCAACAATAAAAATGAGATGGTAAAGAAAGATTTGGTAAGAGGTTTAACACACATGTTTTACTCCCTTGATGGTTTATGTGATTCTAGCCAATAAGCAAAGTAAAAAAGAACATCTTTCAAAAGCACAACATAATCATCCATAAATAAGCCATTTCAATTGTTGCACTTGGATATCTTTGAAGATATCAACATCATGTTAATCAATAAGAAAAAGGTACACTTTAGTCATTTTTGATGAGTTTACCAGATTTACCTGGGTGTAATTTTTGCACTATAAAAAATGAGACTCCAGAAATTCTTCTAGATCACTTGAGACTGATTGAAAATGGATCAAAGTACAAAGTGCAAATACTGAGAAGTGACAATGGTACAGAATTCAAGAACTCTAAGATGGATGAAATTTGTAGATATAATTGTATTTTTCAACAATTTTCAGCTCCAGGAACTCCTCAATAAAATGGACTAGTGGAAAGGAAAAATAGGACCCTGATTGAAACTGGAAGAACAATGCTTGCAGAAACAAAATTGCCAACTTAATTTTGGGCTGAAGCTGCCAATAATGCATGCTATACTCAGAACCCCATTCTTATAAACTTGCAAAGAATTATACATCAAACGATTAAGGAAAAGAAACCAATTTTGAAGCATCTCCACATCTTTGGATGTAAATGTTTTATACTGAGAACACATCATGAGTTACTTGGAAAGTTTGACAGAAAAGCTGATGAAGGCATCTTTTTTGGATATCCATCTTCAAAATCCTACACACTCTTCAATCTGAGAACAAGAACAATTGTTGAATCTATCCACGTATCATTTGAGGACAAGAAGATTCCTGGATTTGAAAAAGATTCACAGGAAGAACTAATTTTTGCTAATGAAAAGGCAAAATCAGGAACTGACTCAAATTCTGATGATCGAGCAAAGACCAATGAACAATAAAATCCTGACAATGAGCCTGATTTGGAAATATTTATTAAACATGCAACTATGGAGGGGGACAAACAATAACATTCAAACAGTCAAGGCTTAACTGAATCAAATCCTGATACTACATCAGGAGAGGATAATGAGTCAAGAGTATATACTGATTCAAGCAACAATGACTCTACAGGAAATACTTCAAATCATAGTGAATTATCACTTGATAGCTCATCAGGAGGAGATCAATCAACTGGAGATAATAATGGTAGAACCACAACTGAAAGCTCTACACAGTCAGGAAATGATAGAAATGACTCAAGGGGAGCTTTATATGAGAAAGACTTCACTAATGCAAAAAAATTTAGGGGGGCATCAGGCAGTAGAAATCAGTTACCAAGAGCAATCAAATGAATAAAATATCATACTCATGATCTCATAATTGAAGATCCTTGTGCTGTTGTCCAAACCAGGAGTGTAACTGAACACGAATGTCTATATCAATAATTATTCAAGGAATAATATTTAAATATTCATTTAATTTTTTAAATGAAACTAAAAATGATTTATATTATGTAAATCATCTCTGACTTTTAATATTTTTGAAGAATATTCTCAAACTTTATTTAGATTATTTTAAAAGTAAAGAGATGATTCCAAACCCCGTTTTCAAATTTAAATCTTTCTTTATGAAGGAGATTTAAATATTTTCTCAAAATATAGGGGATCCTGCTCAATGATGGGTTTTATATTCACAACGAAATTGCTGAAAAGATAAAGAAAGAGAGTTTTTATTACTTACCCAATATTCGGGAAGTAAGTCATGGAACAAGTTAATCCATTAACTATAAGGAATATGTTGTGGGCTTGATAATAACTTACCAAACACTCTAAGTAGATAAGTTAAATGATTTTGTAACCATCAATGAATAAGCATAGTTATCTATCCATTGTTGGAGTAGCTTATAGTCAAATAAGTTTGTAGCACATTTCTGTATACCACAATTAGCTTAGGGGTTTGGAAGTTGTAGTGAATTTTAAGTCATGTTGACTAGTAGCAAGATATACAAAATAGGTTGGCGAATTGTAAATAGAAGATGCTTTGTAATATAAAAAAGTATCAACTGCTAAGGAATTTATCATCAACAGATAAACTTAAAGCTTCAACGGATGACTCAAGGCACCTTCAACAGATAAGCTGATCAAACGATATTTGCTAAAGCTTCAACGGATGCCCATAAGCAATCATCAACGGATGACACTATTACAACATCAATGAATAACCAAATTGTAGTGTCAATGGATGATGGTGAAACTTCAACGAATAACCAATTCAAATAGCAGTTAACAGTCACTTGACAGTCACATGGGTTGATTGTATACAAAAGGAATATGACAACCTGGATTCAGGTTTTAGAAGAAAATGAAGCATTTCCATTTCCATGCAAAACATGGGCATTCAAAGATGCAGTATCTAACTGGATTGGATAGAGAAATAAAGATACATCTGATTGGACCTAGCTGTTAGGTTTTATATTTTGTCTTATTTCACATGTAACTTGGTGATATATAAACCAAGTGTAGTAAGTAGTTTATTATCGATTGATCCAATTTAACAAGAAATAACAAGAGAGCATAGAAAGCTGCATCCTTTATAGAATATTCTCAATTTCAAGTTTGTAACACTTGTGAGCAGTTGTGTGCTATTAGCATCACAGAGTTATCTTCTCAATATATATATCTCTGGTGGAAATATTAATCCACCAAAAAGTTTTTAAACATCTATTTATTTACTTTGTGTTCTTGAATACTATTATTGTATATCCGCACTTAAGAATATTCAAACATAGTTTTACATTTTTGTAAGAAGTTTTCAAAGTTTTAAAAAGGAACCAGAATTTCATTCAACCCCCTTCTGTAATTTTTTTGTTATATTGTTAGGCAATAATAATTGGTATCAGAGCGAGCTCTTAACATGCAAAGAGTTTAAAGATCGAACAATCTAACAACATGAGCAAGAAGGACATTGGTGTAAAGATTCCAATTATGGACAAAGACAACTATCATCACTGAAAAGTGAAGATGCACCTTCATCTACTCTCTCAAGATGAAAGATATGTTGACTGCATAAAGAAAGGACCTCGTGTTCCTCGCAGGGCTGCAACAGATGCTGAATGAGCTTTTGGAAATGAGCAAACAGTTCCAAAGCCATGGTCAAAATGGACAGATGAAGATATTGAGCAAGTTCATAAAGACAAAAAGGCCATGAATATTCTGTTCAATGGTATTGATGGAGATATGTTTGACAATGTCAGTAACTGCAAGAATGCTAAGGAAATTTGGGATCAAATTCAAGTGCTATGTGAGGGAACTGAGCAAGTTATAGAAAATAGGATGCAGATTCTCATACAACTATATGAACATTTTCACTTTGAAGATGGTGAGTCATTGAGTGATATTTTTAGTAGATTTCAAAAACTACTGAATGGTTTAAAGCTATATGGAAGGATCTACCAAACTAAAGATTCAAATCTGAAATTCCTGAAGTCTCTACCAAAAGAATGGAAGCCAATGACAGTCTCTCTCAAAAATTCTCAAGAATATAAAGACTTTACTCTAGAGAGACTGTATGGTATCTTAAAAACCTATGAGCTCGAAATGAAGTAGGATGAGCAGTTAGAAAAAGGAAAAAAGAAGGGTGGATCAGTGGCACTGGTAGCTGAGCAAGAGAGGGTAATAGAGTTGAAGGTTGAAGCTATTAAAGCTGCAACAAACAGTCAAGTTTGTGAAGGAAGATCTGACTTGAGCAAGGGAAAATGACTAATGGCTGAAGATGATGATTGTACCAGACAAGATGAAATGGATGATATTGATGATCATCTGGCCATTCTGTCAAAAAGGTTTGCAAAACTCAAATTCAAGAGAAACTTTTGAGCTACAAAATCCAACAGAAACATGGTTGATAAAGATAAATTTAAATATGGGATGAATGGTCACTTTTCTAATGAATGCAGAAAGCCAAGCTCTTAAAAGAGAAGGTTTGAGCCTGTGAATTATAAAAAGAAATTTTTTGAGTTGAGGAAAAGTCTTTTGTTACTCAACAAAATGACTGGGCAGCTGATGGTAAGGATGCAAATGAAGACATGAATTATATCAACCTAGCTCTAATGGCCAAGTTAGACAAAACATTAGTGAGTTCATCTAGCAATCAGGTAATCACTACAAACCTAACACACCTTTCTAAAGATGAATGTAATGATGCTATAAATGACATGTCTACTAAATTATATCACTTGTGTGTCACACTTAAATCATTCACTAAAGAAAACAATAGAATCCGAGAGAATAATTTGTTTTTGAGTGATAAAAATGCCGTGTTAGAAACTCAGTTTATTGAGTTTGAGAAATTAAAAATAGAGTGTAAGATTTCCAAGCATAAATTAACTGAATCTTTGAAGAAAGAAGAGATTTTGAGAAAGCGGCTTGAACGTGAGCAAGAGGTGATCAAGGCCTGGAAATCATCAAGGGATGTAAGTGCCCAAATTGCCAAGTTCAAGGAATTGAGTCTTCTGTGAAGAAGCCTGGAAAAAGGACAAGAATAAACTAGACCCTGTTCTTGTTGATGGTTTATCAACGGATGTGGAATCAACGAATGATGAAGCTTATCTGTTATAAGCTGAAAATGCCTATTCGTTAAAAGATGAAGAAGCCTATCCGTTGATGTAGAAAAAGACCATTAGCAAAGCAAAGCTAACCAAGCTCAATAAAAAGTATGGTTCAGTGACTAAGAGCAACTCTAAGAGCTTAGATATTTGGAGTCTTAAAGTAAAATATAAGGAATATGGAGAAAAAAACTACTCTAACAGTATCCTAGTGATTCCTTAAATCACTAAGATCTAATAAGATCTTTTTCAAATTCCTTATCTTTAGCTAACATCTCTCCTTTTCTAACTTTTATTTTATAATATATATTTAAAAGAAGTACTTTCTCTTTCATCACTTTGTGTAATAATGATACTTTTTAATGATAAAATATTGTATAAGGAATGAATATAAGGAATGTTTTTAAAGGTGAGAATAGCTATTGATGTCTTAAGTTAGTAAGATCCAATATTTTATATTAAATTTAGGGAATGAACTAAGAAGCTGTTGGAGATGCTCTAAGCACTTTATTTAAGAGTAATCAAGCAAAGCCAAAGATGCAAGCAGAGTGAATGTAGGGCATCCTTCAGTGAAGCAGTTGAGTGATAGATTGGAGAAGATTGAGGTCAAGGAAGATTCAAAAAGGAAAAATAATAGAAATGGTAAAGTAGAGATTAACAAGCACAATAACTACACACCTGATAAGTATGCACCTAGAAAGACATGTGTTAAGTGTAGTAGTGTTAATCATTTATCTACTAATTACAAGACTGTGATACATGCACCCATGTCTGCACCTCCATCTTTGTCTAACATGCCCATATCACCCATGCATGATCTTCCTGTTATGCATGCATAAAATTTATCTGCACATTATGCTAATATGAAATTTACACACAATCCTTATTATGCTGCATTTAAAATGCCCCAAATTCTATTTAGCATGCCTTACAGGAATAACATGTTTGCACAATCTTTGTCATACCATGTTAATTCTAGTATGCCTGATAATTATATAATCAGTCAATTATGTGATAAAGGAAACTCTGTTACTTTCACAACTGAAGCTTGTGTTGTTACCTGCATGAAAAACAACAAAGTGGTCCTTACTGGAGTGAGGAAAGGAAATATGTACCTAGATAATTTCAACTCAACAAATGCAGATTCTATTACTTATCTTTTTAGTAAAGCAAGTCAAGATGAAAGTTGGCTATGGCATAAGAAGCTGTCTCATTTGAACTTCAAGGCCATGACTGAATTGGTCAGGAAAGACCTTTTTAGAGGCATTCCTCAAGTTGAGTTCTCAAAAGATGGACTGTGTGGTGATTGTCAAAAAGGAAAACAAGTAAAAGCATCATTCAAAAGGAATCTTGAATCAACAATTAATGAACCTCTACAACTGTTACACATGGATTTGTTTGGACCAGTCAGTGTATTATCAATCTTAAAGAAGAAGTATTGTCTAGTGATTGTGGATGATTTTCAAAGTTCTCATGGACATAATTTCTTGGATCTAAATATGAAGCTAAGGAAATCATTATCAATCATAAGGCAAGTCAACAATCATCCTGATCTTAAAGTAAGAAGAATTAGGATTGATAATGGAACTGAGTTCAAGAACTCTAGATGAGGTTATTCTGCAAAAAAATGGAATCATGCATAAGTTCTCAGCTGCGAGAACTCCACAACAAAATGGAGTAGTTGAAAGAAAGAATAGATCATTAATTGAATCTTCTAGAGCCATGCTAGAAGAATCAAAGTTACCAACTTAATACTGGGCTGAAGCTGTCAACACTGCATGCTACACTCAGAATATTTCTTTGATTAATCAAGCCAAGTGCATGACTCCTTATCAATTTTTCAAGAATAGGAAGCCAACACTGAACTTTCTTCACGTCTTTGGGTGCAAGTGTTTTATTCTAATGAATCAAACTGATCCACATGAAAAGCTAGATGCCAAAGCTGATGAAGGTATCTTTATTGGATATGCTGTTAGAAAAGCATATAGAGTCTAAAAAATAAGAACCAACATTGTTATGGAATCTGTACATGTTGTGTTTGATGATAAAAATATTGAAGGACTGCAAGATGAAGGTTTCCATAAAAGCCTCAAATTTGATAATGTTGAGATGTATTGTGATGACAGTGATGATGAAAATGATCTAGAAGTGGTGACTAAAGGAGATTCAAACTTGTCATCAAAAGAATCCACAACAATTGATGTATAGAATGATGTATCCGTTGGAAGACAATATACATCATCCGTTGATAGACAAAGTGCATCATCCATTGATAGGAAAAACTCATTATCCATTGACAGATAAAGTGGATCATCCGTTGATAGACATTTAACATCCGTTGATCATACTTCAATAGGCGCTGAAAGCCATTCTAGATCACTGTTTGATAGAACTCGAAACTCAAATCAAAGATTCAGTAACTCATGGGGAGTTTCATCTAGTCAACACTCAGTCACACATCAAGATAATAATGAGGCCTCTTCATCTAAAGGTAATCTACCACCTCAAAGAAAATGGATAAGAGATCACCCATTTGAACTGATCATTGGTGATGCAATATCTAGAGTGTAAATAAGGAAAGTAACTCAAGATGAATGTCTGTATAACAACTTTCTATTACAGGAAAAGCCAAAGAAGGTAGAAAAAGCTTTGATGGATCTTGATTGAGTTTTAGCTATGCAGGAAGAGCTAAAGCAATTTGAAAGAAATAAAGTATGGAAGCCGGTACCCAAACCTAAATGCAAGAATTCTATTGACACCAAATGGGTATTCAGAAACAAGATGGATGAGAATCGCATAGTCATAAGGAATAAAGCTAGCTTGGTTGCTAAGGGATACTGTCAACAAGAAGGAATAGATTTTGATGAAACATTTGCTCCAATTGCAATACTTGAAGCAATCAGAATCTTTCTAGCCTATGCTGCCCATGCCAATTTCAAAGTCTATCAAATTGATGTCAAAAGTGCAATTCTGAATGGAGATTTGGAGGAGGATGTCTATGTCAATCAACCTCCAGGTTTTGAAGACCCCAACTTTCCATATTATGTTTACTATCTTTTGAAAGCACTTTATGGATTAAAGCAAGCACCTAGAGCCTGGTATGATACTTTGTCAAAATTTCTTTTAGAAAATCATTTCACAAGAGGTATTGTTGACAAAAATCTTTTCTTTAGAAATGTTAATGGCTATAGTATACTTGTTCAAATTTATATAGATGATATTATATTTGGATCTAAAAATGATAAACTTTGCTAAAAGTTTGCCAAATTGATACGAAATAAATATAAAATGAGCATGATGGGAGAACTAACTTACTTTCTTGTCTTACAAGTTAAGCAACTTAGTGATGGAATATTCATTAGTCAAACTAAATATATTAATGATCTTTTAAAGAAGTTTGACTTAATGGATTACACATCTACAAAAACTTCCATGACCACTACTACTAAGCTTGAATTAAATACTACTTAAAAGAAAGTGGAAATTTCAAACTATAGAAGCATGGTTGGCTCACTTTTATATTTAACAGCTAATAGCCAGATATAATGTTTGCTACTTATCTTTGTGCTAGATCTCAGGCTGATCCTAGAGAATCTCATTTAGCAGCTATTAAGAGAATTTTCAAATATCTCAATGGCACATCAAAACTTGGCAATTGGTACCCTAAAGATTCTGGTTTTGATCTTGTTAGGTCCAAAAGGTACATACCGAGGGGGGGGGGGGTGAATGTATATTTTTCGTTTTATAAAATTAATTGCAGCATATAATCAAACTATGTGGACGAAATAAACACACACAAATATTTCTGGGTAAATATTCTTTTATTCAAAGTATAAATACCTGGAGGTTTGCTTACAACTTCAAATACCTTGATGCTAGCTTCCGATGTACATCCTTTACTTGCGACCTCAGCACAGACCAAGGAGATTTTTACTTAGGTTCTAGGCAAGGCTTCCGTGCTGGCGACCATAGCTTCCTCTAGGGCACTCTAACTTGCAACTTGGAATACATGGAAAGCTAACTTGCAACCAGAAGCTCCTTGAAGGAGTTACTTGTGACCTTGTGCATGTCTAGGTGCTTTGTACTTTGTCTTTATGCAAGCTAAGTCCTAACTTGCGGCCATGACACCGAGGATGAAGTTTTTCCTTAGATTTTTCTGCTCAACTAGCTAACTTGCGACCCAATTACCAAGTGAAGGCTTACTTGCGACCTCACCCCCTTGTGTGGCTTCTAACTTGTGAACTAGGCCTCCCAATGTAGCAAGGGAACTATTTTTGACTTAGAAAATTAAGTGAGTATGCTAACTGGAGACCATAGGAGATATACATGCACTTAGAATCTTCTTTCTGCTCCTGTTAAATCCCCGAGGCTCGTACCAAGTCAAAATCAGTTCCTGTAAATAAATATTGAACTGTATTACTAGGATATTGATTCTGATATTCAATATACTGATCAAGGTGACTCCTACTACAAGGTAGTGATCACTTTGATTTAGTTTCTGTAGAGCACTACACTCCCAAAGCTGTATAGTCTTCAGGTCTTCTCTCTTGAGTCTTCGTCTGAATCATAAAACATGTATTCTTGAATATCAATCCTCCCTAGACAATCTTCCTAATGATAATACTCAGTTTCCTTTCACGAATCACTGACACTTAGTGCAATGGTCTGGTTCACAGGTGACTAGTTTCGCTCTCGGGCCTTCGTATACCAAATCATTGTCAAGTCTTCTATCAGATATAAACAACTTCACTAAGAATCCTTGAGGTCTTCACGCTGATTCTGATAACTGCTTTGAATGACTCCAACCTTATTATTCCGATGCCTGAACATATTAATGAACTTCATATGGATCACGGTTGGCGTCTTCTTCATTATAGCTACCAAAACCTTTGTGTATATGCCCAATAAACAATAAGTACCGATTCTAGTATAATATAGATTATTTCAAAGTCCTTGTTCTATGTTGAGTTATCCAAACCAGTATTGGTGAGATATACGTACAGCTTCAATCTTGCTCAACAATATCCCCCTATTTGAATGTTACACCTGACAGTCAAATAATAATGGAGAAATAACAGTTTGGAGGATAACTCAGCTAACCATAACAAAAAATCTTCAATCAGCTTTCAACTTTCAATCATGGACTTAAAAATAATACTATCTTATATCTACCGCATCTTCTATACAAATTCAGCTTCAGCAGTGAACATATTCTTCTCTCCCTTATATAAAGTTGCCGATAGATACGTCTTCCAAATAATGTCTTCAATAATCTTCAAATTTTCCAATAAAGCACATAGAAAATATTTTGGAACTCAGAAAATTGAAACCCAATAACCTCTCCCCCTAAGATGAAGAATCCCCTCCTTAGTATAATAAAGTCAGAAACTCCCCTTCTTAGTTTTAAAAAAACTATTGAATATTGATAATCTCTATAATATTTTATATAATCTCTCCTCCTTAGTTGAGTAATCCTTCAAAATGTATCAGAGTGGAATCTTAGGATCAAACAACCAAGTGAAGAGATTATATGTTGTAACCATTTTATACAGTACAAGTGTGTGATTCTGTTTAGTGATCTCACATTGTGTTTCACTCCACTCTACACTCAAGTGTTTGTCACTCAGTCTCACAGTGTGTCACTCACTTAAAGCTCCAAACATCCATGTGAAGCCCCAAAATCTGGGGTCAAGGATCTAGGAGGCCACGCCATCTTGAATACTATATAACACATATCTCGTATCACAATATATATAAATACTCACACTTTTACAACCCCACATTTATCACAAACACACACTTGTAGGTTATTATCTTGGAAACAAATCATTTATTACTAGAGTAAATCAATCCACAAAGTGATAGTTATTATAACCTAAAAATAGTTAAGTCGTACCGGGGAAATAACCTTTAAGTAAGGTCAGTCTGCCGGCCAAATATTTGTTTCTTATTCATTATCTTACATAAGTCATACTTGTAAATAAGCCGGACTAAAAATAACTGAAAACCTATCCAACTTATTCGGTATACCTGTGGTACATCAACAAACATCCTACGGAACAGCTGGCCATTTCCTGGCTATGAGTTTCATGATAGGCATCTTGATTCACTGTTGTGTTATGTCAATTTAAGAAAACAAGTGTGAGCTATAATGCCCAGCATAATAATGTACAGTATAAAATGACTGTATGGTAAACTCAAGTAAAACGTTATATATGATAAATACGTTTTATTCAAAAATAGTTCTCCTTGGTGATACACACCTTCTTTTGAAAATAATTCTTTAGTGGATTTATTATCCTGCAAATACCTTAATGGTAAACCCAGCACCTAGGCTTGGGTTATGGTATTGCATCACAATTCTAATTGGAAGAATAGGATATTCACTGGAGACACCGCATACGATGATCAGTCATAATACGGAAAATTATAACCTTTTCTACTAGTATAAGGATGACACCTTCATATCCCGGTTATCACCCTTGCCGCATTCAGGCTACGTGTCCCATTTTGGGTATACACATACTTCACAAGTTCCTGAGTACACATAATACCTTCGCCTGCGGTACCTTTGGTAGTCTCCCTAGTACACATAGTACTAGAGTCTACCCCTCCCTTGTCCTTTAAAAGAATTCTATCATATCTCGAGAACTCGAACCATATCGAAGTTCCCCCAAGCGTTTTGCTTGTTGATAGAAATAGTTTGTCTTATTAGCGTATATATATATATATATATGTACTTCCAAAATTTTCAGAGGAAGTACTAACGATGTGAGTTGACCGTTGTCAACAGATAATTAAATAAGGGGGAGTTTCTTTTGAAACTATATTCAAAATATTAAGATAAGTTGAAATAACATTCTCCGACGATCTGAAATTAGTGGAATGATTTTCCGAAAATCAGAAAGTATTTTACGTCAGGTTTAATGATTTTTAAATCATAATAAATCATTAAATAAATAAATAAATATTAAATATTAATCATTAAATAATTAAACCTCGAATAATTATACTTTAAAAGAATATTTGAAACAATATTCCTCAACTGATTTATGTTAAGTAATTAAGGTAATCTTTAATAGTACATTGGGTTTGAAATAAATAATCGTTGGAGAATACTTCTCTTATAATAAATGGATAGTTAAATAATACTCATTATTCAAATAAAAAAATATAGCTGAGGGAATATGATCTTTGAAAATCATTTTAATAAAAGTTCGAGGTATTTAATATTTTGTAAGTGGACGTCGAGTCCCTTGAAACGTAACTACTATGGACTTTAATCGTTCTAAAATATCACCGGAATGATACCCGGATTTTTATTTTAAAATCCCCACCGACTCTCGGTCTTATAATTATACGTCACGCTCGTGGCGGCATTAAACATTTTACGACATATACGTATTTTACAACATTGCTACATTATGCGAAAACTCAATTACTTAGCATTATGGCACGCATGGCATTTATGCGCGTGATAATAAAACAATCCTTTCATAACACAACAGTATATGGAGTTGGGTTCGTAAACTTGCCTGGGTATCTCAAGGTGGAGGATGCTCTAGGTTCCGCTCAGAAATCTATAACCACAAATATAAATCATTTCGTTATGTCCCGTTCTAATTTACGGCGACTCGCACTCATATGCTACTTATTATGCACCCTCTCAACTTTTATTACCCTTATTATTTCTTTAAGTACTTATTCATATTATGGTCGCTTCCTTTTTCGAAGTACCTTGTGTCCGTTTTTATTTTCATCGGCGGCTCCGCTTATGGACTCTACGATTTTCTAATCGCGCGGCCTTGGTTCCGATATATTTATAAAATTGAAAACTCATTATTTTCAATTTTAATTTTTATAGAAGTTAAGGAACTCTATTTACTACTCTCTGTAAAAATGTCATGATTTATGAACATTTTTAAGTCGATCCTTTTTATTTTCAAAGTTCGTAATTCGTAGCAGTTTTTGTCGCGTAAATCACTTTTAGTAAAACAACCATAACGTTTGATCAGTAAATCAGAATCAAGCGATTCAAGCGCCTAAATTATCCTTATAATATTGTCTATCATAAAAAAGTGTTAATTTTTCCAGAAACTACAGTTTATATCTTCGATTCTTTCTGCAGAAACTTAATGTTACGTTTTGTTCGTTTTAGTGAGATTACGATTACGATCCGAGTTTCGTTTACGCCTTAAATCTTTATACTACCACCAACAATCATCATATAATCATCACCACACTAAGTCCTCAAAAGAACATCATGTTCTTGATGCAACAATCATCAACCTTAAATCTACTTAACTAAACATCAAGATTACAATAATACATTCACCAAAACTAGGTTTACAACTATGTTCCAAAAGATTCTTGAACTTAAATCTTAAATAAAGATGGGTCAAAGATTTATACCTTTCTTGAAAGCTTGAGATGTGTTCTTGATGATGGTGAAGTCTTGAAGTGCTTGGTAGGGTTTCTGGAACCTAAATCAACTATTAAAATCAAGAAACCAAAGAAGAGTTACTATTCACACTATTCACTATCATCTTTCTTGAATTTATTTCAACTATCAAACCTTAATAAAATGAGCTTCAAAATTTATCTTACCTTATTTTAGGATGTATGAAGATTGAGAATTAATGGGGAAATTTTTCCATGACTAGAGCTTGAAGATTTGAATTTGATTTCTTGGTCTTTTTGTTTGGGGTCGAATGAAGAAGGTTGTGGGAGAGAGAGAGAATTTTTGTGTTGCTTCTTGGGTGCTTCTTGAATAATACTTGTGTTATATGTTTGTATATTCTCTAGTATATAATCTAAACTATATTTATGTTGGCAAATCTTGGAATAAATCTTGCTAGCCTTTCTAGATTACAAGCTAAGCTAGTAGTTTTAGTCTTTAGCTTACTATTCCTTAACCTTAGATGATCATTCCTATAACCTTAGCTTACTATTTGATAAAGTAAACATGGTTACTTTTCTACCATGGTTAGTTAGCGTGATACGTTTATTTAATCGTTTACGCGTTTGTTCGGTCGCTTAATCATTTTCGTAATAATTTCTCATAAACTGTTCGCGGCATAAATCCTTTCGTATTTATTCTTTATATTTTGAAGTATCATCCTTGGATATAAATATGTAGGGATTTAAATTCGTAATTATATTGTGATTCCCGTAATCCTCGATGATTTGTAAATATGGTCATTTTTCAAAGTTCATTTTCTTCGAAAACTAATAGCGTTTGCATACACTCATTTGGTGCGTATAATCATGTTATCAACTCCGAAACTCATTTTCTCATGAACAACATAGTTTGAGCTAAAAAGTTTTTCCCGTCTGTCAGGGTTACTATTCATTAAACATTTTTACAAAGTCTCGAAAATTCGAGTTATTACAGTCTTTCCCTCTAACAATAAATTCCGTCCTGGAATTAATTAGAAAATAGGTTAGGATATCTATTCCTCATTGCGTCTTCTAGTTCCTAAATTGACTCTTCAACATTTTGATTTCTCCACAAGATTCTAACCAGTTTCCCAGTCTTGTTCCTCATCACTTGTTCTTTTTGGTCCAATACTCTTATCGGTTGCTCAACATAGGTCAGGTCTGGTTGTAAATCTACCTGCTCATATTCTATCACATGTCACTTATCGGTATGGTATTTCCTCAGCATTGACACGTGGAACACGTTATACACTTGTTGCAGATTAAGAGGCAAGGCGAGCTCGTAAGCTAGAGGTCCTATTCTCCTCAAAATTTCAAAGGGTCCTATGAATCTGGGACTCAGCTTCCCTTTCTTTCCAAACCTCATTACCCCCTTCCATGGAGATACCTTCAACAACACTGAATCCCTGACTTCATATTCTCTATCTTTTCTGGTCCGATCGGCGTACTTCTTTTGTCTGTCTTGAGCTGCTACCAGTCTCTTCCTAATGAGTCCCATCATTTCCCTGGTTTGCTGGACTAACTCGGGTCCTATTATCTTGTGTTCTCCAACCTCATCCCAACATTGGAGAGAGCGGCATCTCCTTCCGTAAAGAGCTTCATACGGAGGCATTCCTATGCTAGCATGATAGCTACTATTGTAGTCAAATTTGATCAGGGGTAAGTGGTCATTCCAATTCCCTTTAAAGTCGATGGTACACACTCGTAGCATATCTTCTAGGGTTTGAATAGTCCTTTCTCTTTGCCCATCAGTTTGGGGGTGGTAAGCGGTACTCATATTCAGTCTGGTACATATACACTCTTGGAAGCTTCTCCAAAATCGGAAATTAAACCTTGGGTCTCGATCTTACACTATGGCAACAGGAACGCCGTGTCTCACTACAATTTCCTTTAAGTAGATATCCACCAGCTTGTCTATGATGTACCTTTCGTTGATTGGTAGGAAGTGCGCGGACTTGGTCAGTCTATCTATGATAACCCATATGGCATCGTGATTGGTTTTCGTTCTTGGTAGGCCTGCCACAAAATCCATGGCTATATGCTCCCATTTCCATTCCGGAAATTCCAGGGGCCGTACTAGTCCACTCGGTCGCTGATGTTCAGCCTTCACTCTCTGGAATGTCAAGCACTTGCTGACCCACTCCGCTACTTCTCTTTTCATGTTCGGCCACCAATAATATTTCTTAAGGTCACGGTACATTTTCGTACTTCCTGGGTGGATTGAATGTCTAGAGCTGTGCCCTTCGTGCAACAACTCCTCCTTTAACTCTTGCACATTTGGAATCCAAATTCGGGATGCATACCTCATGATCCCTTTCTCATCCTTCTCACATCTTACTTCCTCACCGGTCAATGTTCCTCTTTCTTCACTCATCTTCTTTTCCTGACACAGTCGTATCTTTTCAGTCAGTTCCGGTATTAGTTTAATCTCAAATAATCCTTATGTTCCTTTACCAGTTATTCTCACATCAGTTTTCATCATCTCAAATTCCTTAACTAACTCCTCAGATGTCATTATCATTTTGAGTCTTTCCTTCCTACTGAGGGCGTCAACCACCACATTGGCTTTACCAGGGTGATACAAAATTTCACAGTCGTAGTCCTTAATCAATTATAACAACCTCCTCTGTCTCATGTTTAGTTTTTTCAGAGTAAAAATATATTTGAGGCTCTTATGGTCTGTGTAAATCTCGCATTTCTCACCGTAGAGGTAGTGCCTCCAAATTTTCAGGGCAAACATTATGGCTGCTAATTCTAGATCGTGTGTTGGGTATCTGATCTCATACTCCTTCAATTGCCGAGAGGCATATGCAATAAACTTCCCGTACTGCATAAGCACACATCCAAGTCCTTTATGCGATGCGTCGCTGTATATCACAAACTCTCCCTTTTCATCGGGAAGAGCGAGCACTGGTGCTGTCACCAGTCTCCTTTTCAGTTCCTGAAAGCTTTCCTCATATTTTTTTTCCATACAAACTTTTCCATTTTCCGGGTAAGTCTAGTCAGTGGGTCGGCTATCTTAGCAAAGTCTTGCATAAATCTCCGGTAATATCCTGCTAAACTCACAAAACTCCTAACCACTGTTGGGGTAGTCGGTCTTTCCCAATTGGATACCGCCTTTATCTTGGTGGGGTCAACCAAAACTCCTTTGCTACTCACCACATGCCCTAAGAACTGAACTTCCTTTAACCAAAATTCGTATTTCAAGAACTTGGCATATAATTTCTCGTTCCTCAATATTTCTAAGACTATCCTCAAATGTTCTGCATGTTCTTGCTCTGTCTTTGAGTAGATTAGAATATCATCTATAAAAACTATCACACATATATCTAGGTACTTTTTGAACACTCTGTTCATCAAATCCATAAAGGCTGCGGGTGCATTGGTTAGTCCAAATGACATGACTAAGAACTCATATTATCCATACCTAGTGCGAAAATCAGTCTTTGGTATATCCTCATATTTGATTTTTAACTGGTGATATCCTGTCCTCAAATCTATTTTGGAAAAGTGTATAGCACCCTTGAGTTAGTCGAATAGGTCATCAATCCTAGGGAGAGGTACCTATTCTTAATAATCAGCTTATTCAACTCGCGGTAGTCTATGCATAATCTCATATTGTCATCCTTTTTCTTTACGAACAGTACTGTCGCTCCCCATGGCGACACACTGGGTCTTATCATCCCATTATCTAATAACTCTTGCAGTTGAGAGGCTAGTTCCTTCATCTCAACTGGCGCTAGCCTATAAGGGGCCTTGGACACTAGTGCCATTCCTGGTGCTAATTCTATAGCAAATTCTATTTTTCTGTCGGGTGGAAATCCTGGTAAATTCCCTGGGAACACATCCTAGAATTCATTCACTATGGGTATATCCTGTATGTTGGGAACTTCCTTCTTAGTATCCATCACATAGGCCAAATAGGCCTCGTTACCTTTCTTTAACAATATTTTTGCCTGTAGCATGGTCAGAAATTTCTGGTATGTCGTTGATCTTTGAACACCACTTCCTTTCCATTTTGCACTCTTTTCTTTACTCTCTTTTGCTCACAATCATTTGTGCTCCATTTCTGGATAACCAATCCATTCCTAAGATTATATCGAATTCTCCTAATATAAATGGGATTAAGTAAACCTCGAAGACTTTCCCTTCTAATTTCAACTTGTATTTGGGGTGTACTTGGTTTACAGGAATTATTTCTTTGTTTTCTATTTCCACTTGTAATACCTCACGCAAGGGTATGGCGTTAAGTTTTAACTTTTTAGCAAAATCATGAGATATAAATGACTTGGTCACTCCAGAATCAAATAGGACATTTGCATTCTCGGAATTTAACAGAAGGTATCTGATATCACGTCAGTATTCCAGACAGCGTCCCGAACGGTCATGTTGAAGGTCCTAGCAGCTGAGGGCCGGTTGGAAGCAACTCTGCTCATCCCTAAGGCTGGGGGCTTTAATTTCGGGAAATCCTTCCTCATGTGCCCTACCTTCCCACATTGAAAACATGTCACATTGGGTCGGTTGCAGTTGTTGGCAAGATGTCCGGTTTGGTCACACCTTTAGCATTTCAGAGGGGCTCTCACCTGGCTGCACACTCCAAGGTGTCTCTTTCCACATGTTTGACACTCCGGTATTGGGGTGCGGGGCGGTATTGGGGTGCGGGGCTGGCTATGAAATGTTGCCCTAGATTATCCGCCGCCCTGGCCAACACTCTCACTTAGGGCCTTTCTAAATCCGGGGCCTCTCGCAGGTTGGGACACCACTCCCCTAACGAACCTGCGTGGAAGGCTCCTGTTCCCAGTTCCTCCTCCTTGCCTTCCTATATTTCTCTTCCTATTTTCCTTTTCCTTCAAACTTTGCTCACTGTCCGCTTCAATAATCGAGGTTTCATGCACTAAGGTGGCGTAATCTGTCAGCTCTAGTACTGCCACTCGGTTCTGGATCCACTGTTTTAGACCAAGCTGAAACCTTCGCGCTTTCTTCTCTTCGGTATTTACGAATTCAGGCACAAATTGTGACAACTCAGTAAACTTGGCCTCATACTCTTCCACAGTCATCTTATCTTGTTTCAACTCTAGAAACTTAATCTCCATCTGAGTTTCCATAAACCTAGGGAAATACTTGTCTAAAAACAATTGGGTAAGTCTATCCCATGGAATCACAACATCTGTCTCGAGGTTTCATTTGGACTCCCACCAATAATTAGCTTCCCCTTTCAGTATATAAGAAGCGAAAATGGTCTTGTGTCATTCTTCCACACCTAGTATCTTGAAGGACTTTTCTATTTTCTTGAGCCAGGCCCATGCCTCAATGGGGTCGGCAGATCCTAGAAACTCCGGGGCTTTGAGGGATTTGAATGCCCTGAAGGCAGTGGCCGCAGTCTGTTGGGCAATATGTGGTGGAATGGGCTGTTGGTTCAGATTTGCCCTTAAAAGTTCCATAAAATCATTCATGGGGTTCCCTCCCTGAAGGGAATCCTCAGCCTCTTCTTCTACATACTCTTCCTCATCATACTCATTATAGTCTGGGTCTTCTTCACTTTCCTCATTCACTATGTGGTCAGGTCCATTCCGTTGTTGGTTAACAGATTCTGCGGGCTGTGCCCTAGTTCCTCTTCTACGGGGGGGGGGCATCGTTCTGATAATGAATATTTGTCAATATAGTTACAATCCAGTCGTGCACAACGACATGTATGGTCGCTGGGGGTGGTAGAGGTGAGTCAGGGTCGCTAGTGTAACACCCCCAAATCCGGGGTCGGGGATCCGGGTTGTCACGAGTTCCATTTCCCTTAATAACACCCAATCTTAATAATTAATCAACTACTCTGTACTGTGACCCCACAATAAACACACACACACCACAAGTTATAGTCTCAGAGATGAACATCCAAAAATAATCACAAGTCATTTTATTCCAAAATTATATGCCATTACACCTTAAAAGGTTTTCTGAATAAATTTACATTTCTTTGCCATTATTACAATTCATAAATATACATAATCTGGTACATCAAAAGTTGAAAGCCTAGCCTGTTGGTAGCTCCTACCTTAGCTATGGCGGCATCAACGCTTCCAGAAAACTCTGGAACGTTTCATAACCGCTTGCGAATTGGAAGCTTGGTCTTGTTCATCTTTTCTATCTTTTATTGTGTGATGAAAGAAGAAAGCAAGGGTGAGCAGCAAGCCCACCAAAATAATATGTATAATGATTTACAATATGCGAGCCTTCTCATTGTACTCATGAAAGTCTTGGTCAAAAGAAATGAACCAAGTTTGATATCTTAATGTGATGAAGTCGCAAAATATTCAGTATATATACATATATACTTTTCAAAATCTTGGAAGTCCTCTTCCATGTATAATATACACAAAGTTCCAGTTTATAACTGTATAAAAATATCGTTGCAAGGTGATCTCATATATCTAACCTTGTCTCAACGTTTTTCTGAAAGTCTTTGATATGCATAAGATAATCATTTACTAGATATAAGTTTAAAAGATGAAGTTACAAGATACTCCAATATACTTATATCTTTTCCGAATACTACTTGAACTACCACCGTTCAAGTTATAATTAGTTTCAAAAGTTCATCACACTGATGAGACTACAAGATAAGGCTTGAATAGATTCAATCTTTGAAATATTTTGAAGGAAATAAAGTTATGATATACTTCATTAAGTCCCGATATATATATACACCTATATATATACATACGTTTCCTGAAAACCTCTGTCATGTAAAGTATGAACAGAATTGCAATATCCAATAAATTTGGAAAGGAAAGAATTTTGGCATAAACCTGATATCTTGCTGATCAGGCAAAGATACCAATAAGTAACCTTTTCTACTAGTAGATGGACGAATTCCCCACTGGTCATCACCCTGGTCACAATAGGACCTTATGCTGGACTGCCACTCAGCCACTTATGCATTTGATGGACTCCCACTGAGCCACTTACACTATCATGGACGCCCACTGAGCCCATGTTGCTTATGCCGACTCGATAGATGGACTTACTTCCCGAACGTTGGGTAAGTAATCAATTCATTTACCAAAACTACAACCTTGTTGCGAATATAAAATACACCACAGAGCCGGATCCCTCTGGTTTTGAGCGAGTATTTAAATCCCATTTAAAAGGAAGATCTTAAATATAAAAAAAAATGAGTTTTGGGATCCGCTCTAACTTTTAAAAATCATTTTGAAGACTCGAAAACACTTTAAAGAGTGTTTGGAATAATGCTGATTTAATAAAGTAAATCAGTCTCAATATAAAAGAAATATCTGAATATTATTATTTAAATAATATTCTCATAAAGAATAATTGGGGTAGAATTTGGAAAACTTATACTTGAAATGAATAGTAAATAATCAAAGATATACTTATACGAAAGTAATATCTTTATTTGAATAATCAAAAGTAAGTTTGATTATCGAACATTATTCTTTAATAAAATAAAGAATATTATTAAATAATAAGCGGAGTCATAATACCTTGAATGAATATTATATATAATATTCATTAAATAAATAAAGGAGTCATACATCCTCAAATGAATATCCAATTAATAATCATTAAATAATATAAACTGAGTCATAAATCCTCGGATGAATATTCAAAATAATATTCAATAATAAAATAAAGGAGTCATAAGTACTCGGATGAATATTCAAAATAATATTCAATAATAAAATAAAGGGAGTCATAAATCCTCGGATGAATATTCGAAATAATATTCATTAAATAAAATAAAGATAAAGTTATCGAATAAACCTTATTCGATTAATAGTTTTGAAAATTATAACCATATATATATATAAAAATATATATATTATTCTCGGGAACATCGACTCCCGGTTTAGAAATATGTTCACCTTTTATCCCCTATACTAAGGGTAAACTCAAATACCGCTTATCTCTAGCATATGTATTATGCAACTATAAGCATTTGAACCAACAGATATATATATCAAGAATATGAAACAGGCATGCATATATACCATATCACATGCTACAATATATCGCAAGAATTTGCTAATAACAAATATGCATTTATCGCAAGATCATGCATATACACATATACATCACAACAACAGTTATACGGGTAGAAAACTTTCCTGAGTGCTCCCGGATAGACTTAAGCTTAGAGTGGGTCCGATAACCTATGAACAACAACATAAGTCGGAATTAAACCCCGGTCGCTTAAGAAACTAGACTTTAACCATTTAGAGTCCTAACGTTCGCTTTCGCGCTTAACGATTCACTTAAGTCCCTCGAGTACTCTCGGCTCCACCATTTTTAGTAAATTAACCATTAAGGGTTTTAAGGCGATTCTTTCGCGAGTGTCTTACCAACTGCCTAACACACTTAACATAATTGTTTCATACTTCAATTATTCTTTAAGGTCTTTAACCTATGTTTCGAAGTAAGGTGAGGGGTAATGATTCGTTCGCGAAACGTCGTTACTTAAAACGGCCGTTTCTCCTAAACCGTACATCAGAATCAAACGAACCACATATCAAAATGAAGCTCGTAACATGAACTATCTAAACATGGCAATGGTCAAAACCTAGCAGGGAGTTCTCGGGTCCTAATGTTATGAACAAAAGCAGTCTAAAGTAAATCGGACATTACGACGGCTATGTTTACGCGATTTTCCAATTTTATACCATTCCAATTCAACCACCAATCAATCCCAATTCATTCATACAATCAACATTCATCCAAAACACACTACAACAGTCCCAACACCTCAAGTTCTTCCAATTTATGTTATTCTCATCATGAACTTAAACTATACTTAATTCCTTTAACAAATCAACAAGATTCAACATTCATACCATTACCACTCCAACCCAAACTCTAAACAAACAAGCTTCATGCTTCACATATATTATATTACTCATAACCATTCCTAAATACTCAAAACTAAAGCTAGGGTTTGGAGTTTATACCTTCTTGAAGCTTCTTAATCAATGAAAGATCCTTGGAATGCCCATGGAAGCCTTGATCTATGCTTAAGCTACCTTGAACTTTCATAAAAATCAAGAAAACCAAAGTTATTTCTTGAAGGTTACTATTCACCATCTTCTTCCTTAATTTATTGGAAGAGATTGTGAAGGAATTAGAAGTTTAAACTTATAGGATATCCATATCTATGTACAAGGAACCTTAGATAATTACCTTGTGATTTAACAATGCTTGGAACTTGATTTTTGATTTTTCTTCCTTTGAAAAAGAAGAAAAGCCGAGAGCAAGATGATGAGAATGAAATGATTTTGTGTTTTTTGATTTGTTTGTCTTAGCTTGGTTGTTTTTTTGTTTTGTTTTTGGTTAATTACCTTAATAACCTTATATTTGTGTGGTTATAAACCAACCACACCTCCTCCTTCCCTATGTCATGCTTGCATCACCTTATTGTGTCATCATCTCTTACTTGCCCTCTTCTCATTGGTTGGATGACCTCATCATCCCTAACCTCCTTGATTAACCTCCTAATTGTTTGCCTAATGACCGCTGATCTGTTATACGGTTCGCTTAACTTTCGTTTTCGTTTATCGTTTGAGGGATCATACCCGGGATCTTATTACTTGGGTTTCCTTAACCTTTCTCAATACATTATAATCCTTTTATGATCCTCTCTTATAATCCTTTAATTTAAATCCTTTTTATCCTGTTACCTTATACTCAATTCTTTCCGTATCTAGTGGATTTCCGGGAAAAATCAAAGTGTTCGGAATTGGATTCTGACGATCTTTACATACACTTATATACCATATAGAGTACTAATAAAATCTCAGAATATCAATAACAGAACCCCTACATAGTGTGGCATGAAAAGTTTTCTTATTCAGCATAATCTGCAAAATCACTATTCATAAGGGTTTCAAAAATTTCCAAAAATTGGGGTTATTACAGCTAGAGGATATGTCATAAGCCTCGTCGGTTTGTGCATCCATCCCATCCTCCTCGTCATCGTCTGTATAGGGAAAAGGGCTCTGCATCCCTGGGTGTGGTATAGGAGAGCGAACAGTCAGGAGAGGGTACATCTCTATATCCCTCCAGCCTAAGCCATCTCCCTGGGGCACCTCAACGTCATCAGCTATGGGGACAGGAAGGTCAGTCTCCTCCTCAGTAGGGTCATCGTCTGAGTCATCAATGGGTGGGTCCTCTGGCTCGAGAGTAGGGTTACGCTCAGGGGCCATAATATCATCAACAGGGTCAACCTCCCCCATAGGCTCCACTGGTACCTGACACAATAGGCAAGGTGTTACTAACTTAGAGTCGAAATTCCCTTGAGGGTAAAACTGTCAAGACTACCCATGTAGCCTGACGACGAACTCGACTTGAGCTCTAATTGATTATTTATTATTCTTATATCTACATATTTTATATCCTATCGTTTCCAAGATTTGATAACCTAAGGCTTTGATACCATTTCTGTGGTGCCCCAAAATCCGGGGTCAAGGATCTAGGAGGCCACGCCATCTTGAATACTATATAACACATATCTCGTATCATAATATATAAATACTCACACTTTTACAACCCCTCATTTGTCCTTTAAATGAATTCTATCATATCTCGAGAACTCGAACCATATCGAAGTTCCCCCAAGCGTTTTGCTTGTTGATAGAAACAACTTGTCTTATTAGATATATATATATATATATATATATGTACTTCCGAAATTTTCGGAGGAAGTACTAAGGATGTGAGTTGACCGTTGTCAACAGATAATTAAATAAGATGAAGTTTCTTTTAAAACTATATTCAAAATATTAAGATAAGTTGAAATAACATTCTCCGACGATCTGAAATTATTGGAATGATTTTACGAAAATCAGAAATAATAAATCATTAAATAAATAATTAATAATTAAATATTAATCGTTAAATAATTAAACCTCGAATAATTATACTTTAAAAGAATATTTGAAACAATATTCCTCAACTGATTTATGTTAAGTAATTTAAGTAATTGTTAATAATACATTGAGTTTGAAATAAATAATCGTTGGATAGTACTTCTCCTATAATAAATCGATAGTTAAATAATACTCATTATTCGAACAATAAAATATAGCTGAGGGAATATGATCTTTCGAAATCATTTTAATAAAAGTTCGAGGTATTTAATATTTTGTAAGTGGACGTTGAGTCCCTTGAAACGTAACTACTATGGACTTTAATCGTCCTAAAATATCACCGGAATGATTCCCTGGTTTTTATTTTAAAATCCTGACCGACTCTCGGTCTTATAAGTATACGTCACGCTCGTCGCAGCATTAAACATTTTACGATATATACGCATTGTACAACATTGCTACATTATGCGAAAACTCAATTACTTAGCATTACGGCATGCATGACATTTATGCACATGATAATAAAACAATTCTTTCACAACACAATATTATATGGAGTTGGGTTCATAAACTTGCCTGGGTATCTCAAGGTGGAGGATGCTTTAAGTTCCGCTCGGAAATCTATAAACATAAACACAAATCGTTTTATTAGGTCCCGTTTTAATTTACGGCGACTCGCACTCATATGCTACTTATTATGCACCCTCTCAACTTATATTACCCTTATTATTTCTTTAATTACTTATTCATATTACGGTCGCTTCCTTTTTCGAAGTACCTTATGTCCGTTTTCATTTTCATCGTCGGCTCCGCTTATGGACTCTACCGTTTTCTAATCGCGCGACCTTGGCTCCGATATTTTTATAAAATTGAAAAATAATTATTTTCACTTGAAATTTTTATATCAGTTAAGGAACTTCATTTTCTACTCTCTGTAAATATTTCATGATTTATGAAAATTTATAAGTCGATCATTTTTATTTCCAAAGTTCGTAATTCGTAGCAGTTTTTGTCGCGTAAATCACTTTTAGTAAAACGGTCATAACTTTTGATCCGTAAATCGGAATCAAGCGATTCAAGCGCCTAAACGATCCTTATAACATTTTATATCATAATAAAGTGTTATTTTTTCATAAATTACAGTTATATTTGGGAGTTTATGCAGAAACTTAATATTATGTTTTGTTCATTTTAGTGAGATTACGATTACGATCCGAGTTTCGTTTACGCCTTAAATCTTTATACTACCACAAAAAATCATCATATCATCATCACCACACTAAATCCTATCAAGAACATCATGTTCTTGAGGCAACAATCATCAACCTTAAATCTACTTAACTAAATATCAAGATTACAACAATACATTCACCAAAACTAGGTTTACAACTATGTTCCAAAAGATTCTTAAACTTAAACCTTAAATAAAGATGGTTAAAATATTTATACCTTTCTTGAAAGCTTGAGATGTTTTCTTTATGATGGTGAAGTCTTGGAAGTGCTTGGTAGGGTTTTTGGAACCTAAATCAACCATTAAAATCAAGAAACCAAAGAATAGTTACTATTCACACTATTCACTCTCATCTTTTTTGAATTTATTTCACCCATTAAATCTTGATAAAATGAGCTTAAAAATTTATCTTACCTTATTTTAGGATGTATGAATCTTGAGAATTAATGGGGGAATTTTTCCATGACTAGAGCTTGAATTTTTTTAATTTTATTTCTTGGTCTTTTTGCTTGGGGCCGAATGAAGAAGATTGTGGGAAAGAGAGAATTTTTGTGTTGCTTCTTCTGTGCTTCTTGAATAATACTTGTGTTATATGTTTTTATATTCTCTAGTATATAACCTAAACTAGATTTATGTTGGCAAATCTTGGAACAAATCTTGCTAGCCTTTCTAGATTACAAGCTAAGCTAGTAGTTTTAGTCTTTAGCTTACTATTCCTTAGCCTTAGATGATCATTCATATAACCTTAGCTTACTATTTGATAAAGTAACCATGGTTAGTTAGCGTGATATATTTATTTAATTATTTACGCGTTTGTTCGGTCGCTTAATCATTTTTGTAATAATTTCTCGTAAACGGTTTACGGCGTAAATCCTTTCGTATTTATTCTTTATATTTTGAAGTATCGTCCTTGGATATAAATCCGTAGGGTTTTAAATTCATTATTATATTGTGATTCCTGTAATCCTCGATGATTCGTAAATATGGTCATTATTCAAAGTTCGTTTTCTTCGAAAACTAATAGCGTTTGCATACACTCATTTGGTGCGTATAATCATGTTATCAATTCGAGTTATTACAATCTAAGTGTACCTGTGAGAAAATCATTTTAATAGAAAAGTTGCATTCCACCTTCAAGGATGGAAACTCTCAGTCAAGAGATTCAGAAATGTTCCTTCTGAGAGGGGAAATTAGGATTCTTTTAAGTGGCAGAATTCCTGATATCCCTCAACTTCCATGAAGAAGTATACGTTATAAACTCGTCAGATAATATCTGAGTCCTCATTTACAAGCTCCATATCTTTTTGAGAGAATACAGATGGGCTTACAGATGTCTCAAGTTATAAATACTCCACTTCTTTGTGAAAGACAGAGTTGTAGGATTGACCTTTCCTTCCTTATGTGGTGTTTCGTGGCACTATCTCCCTCATTCTCAATGCAACTCCAATACCAAATGGTAATTTTTTCTGATCACTAAGTTGATATCTCAAGAAAATTAAGTGTATCAGGCAAAATATAGGGGATATATCATAGTAAGGTAATGGAATACTGTTTGAGAAGTGTTTGGTTCTAATGACTTAGGCTAGAACTAATGAGGTGTGATAGGCTCTTAGTTAGTTCCTAAAACCACTGAGGGTGTTGAAGATCACAAACATCCGAAGTACAATATCAGAGAATTTAATGATCAATAACAAAGTGATTTTAGGTCCAAAGATCTTTTACCTTTACTTACCATGATATGGATTCATGAAGGATGTCTTAGATGATCATGCTTTCTGATTCTTTTGATAATGCTACTCAATCAAATTTAATTAGCTCAAAACAATTCAAGTTAGTCCAATACAGATAAGAACTATAAAGGAAAAGGGGTGAAAATTGTTTCAAACTTATAATACTTGCATAAGGTAATCAGAGTATAAGAAATATATCAGGATCTAATGTCCTTAAACAAAGTATAAGCATAACAAGATCATCAGAGTTACATATAGGATCAACATATAAGTCATAGATTTAATCATTTATGCCAAAAGTACTTTCAACAAGTATGCACCAATTGATTAGTCAATCACAAGACTAAAAAAATTAAAAACTACTCCTGAAATAAACATATCACTAGTCATGCTGCATATTTATTCTAGTACAAAATAAAACAGAGTTAATCTAGAATAAATAGAGAATCAGAGTGACCAAAGAATCTGTTTTCAGAGTTACCTAGGGTCTGAAGGTTAAAAATCATAGAGAATTACTCAGAAAACATGATACAATCACTCAAAATATAAACAGAGTACTCAAATGAGTTGCACATCATCTTAAGAAGGTTCTAAACCTATAAATCAGAGTTATAATAAGATCACAAATGTGATTACAGGATGTTAGGTCAAAGTGTAAATAAGATTGAGATGCGTGTGTGTGCTAAAATAAATATCAATATTATGAGTATTTGCATCAGAGTAAACATATAACATGTAAACATTCAAACAACTCATATATTGCATCAAAAACTCTAACGTACTTACCACTAGCATGTAACATGTTACGCATGGAAATAAGTTAGCTTCAAAATAAGTTTACAAGCATAAATATGTAATGAATAGATATGTAAACTTATTTTCTAATGTTGTTAACTTAGATTTGTGGAACATTACTTGTTTTGCTCCCCCTGAGTTGTTGCTGAATCAAATTTGAGATTTGGTGCTTTAAGGGGAATAACTCTTGAACTTATACCATAATCTGGATCCGGATCAACCCCTATTATATTCAGAAATAGCTTCAGGCTTTTTTTCACTCTTGGAAAGATATTTACTATTTCAAGATTGTGATCTATCCTTGAACCTTGGAATAATCCCCCATAATTTAATCTTCAAACTAATTGAGTTTATCTTGCATAACAATCACCCAATCTGGATCTCCAAAAGCTTCACTACTTCCTTTGGTTCCATTTAAGATAGAAACCCAAAATATGTTCAATTGTTTGCAGCAGCTCTTCTAGCCTTTACTCCAGTATCTAAATTATTGAGTACCAAATGCCAAGGATGGTTTTTACTCCAATCTAACATCTTCGTAGACTAGCTCTTGGAGACTCAGCATTTCCAGAATTAAATTGAGTCTGACTAGTGGATCCTTGTTCATCTTCTTCTGATCCTCTAGCCTTTACTCCACTATCATAACACCAAGTATCAAGTGCCAATGATGGTCTTTACTCCATTCTTACGTCTTGGTAGACTAGCTCTTGATGACTCAGCATTTTCAGAGTTATGTTGAGTCTGACTAGCGGAACCTTGTTCTTCCTTTTCTGCTCCCCCTGAGTTATTGTTAGCATGATTTATAGAATCTGAAACTTTTGGATTGGTTCCAAAGATGGTATGACTGTGCTTCTTCCAATTTCCACTATCATTAACCGTATCTGGACCATTTCCACTGTCAATTCATCCTTCAGAATCTGAATTTTGAGAACTAGTTCCAGATATAGTTTGACTATCTTGGCTTGTCTCAGGACCAATCCCATCAGAGTCTAAATCAGAATTGTGATCATTGACAAGATCATTTATATTTACATCTTCATTTGGAACAACCTTAGGTTCATATTCATCATCAGAAAGATCTTTAACATCTAGATTGTCTAAGTTGCCTTCCTTCTGATTACTTACTAATCTTATGGATCTGATCTGTATATCGATCAGTAGGATCTGCTATCAATTGTTAGGTCCAAAAGGTACATACAGAGGGAGGTGAATGTATGTTTTTCGTTTTCTAAAAATAATTGCAGCGGATAATAAAACTATGTAAATAAAATAAACAAACACAAATATTTTTGGGTAAATATACTTTTATTCAAAGTATAAATACCCGGAGGTTTGCTTACAACTTCAAATACAAAGATCCAAAACTATAAATATAAAAAGAACCAAAGAAAAAGGCTATCAATCTAGGATTCTTTTTATCACTCTAAAAATTAAAAGCTCCTATCAGATGATATTGAATACAATCAAGGAAGCTTTAAAGAATGAGTGTTACAAGTTTGTAAGGCTTTAAATGGTGTGAATCAAATTCAACATGACCTCTCCTTGTCAAATCAACCTTTTAAGAAATGTTGAAACTAATTTGCAAGAGCTTCGCACTGTTGAAAAATGGAGAGATACAATTTTCAATCTGTAACTAATTGTTATATAGGCTGATAGGCTGGAGAGAGAAAGTGGAATATGTGGCTGCTTATTATCCATGCATTTTGAATTCTACAGCTTGCAACTACACCACTTTGTATTCCCTGAGACTTGTTACTTGCGACCATGTATGCCGGGGAGGGGTTTCTTGCGACCAGAGGAACACAACCACAATGCCTTAGAATTTTTGTTGCCTTGGTGCTAGCTTGTGACGATGTCTCCCTCTACATCCCTTACTTGCAACCTCAGCACATACCAACAAGGTTTTTACTTAGTTTGTAAGCAAGGATTCCTTAATAGCGACCATAGCTTCCTTTAGGGCACTCTAACTTGCAACTTGGAATACATGGGAAGCTGACTTGCGACCAGAAGCTCCTTGAAGGAGTTAATTGTAACCTTGTGCATGTCTAGGTGCTTTGTACTTGGTCTTTATGCAAGCTAACTCCTTACTTGCGACCATGACACCAAGGAGGGAGTTTTGCCGTAGATTTTTCTGCTCAACTTGCTAACTTGCGACCCAATTTCCAAGTGGAGGCTTACTTATAACCTCACCCTCTTGTGTGGCTTCTAATTTGCGACCTACGCCTTCTAGTGTAGTAAGGGAACTATTTTTGACTTAGAAAATTAACTGAGTATGCTAACTGGTGACCACAAGATATATACATGCACATAGAATATTCTTTCTGCTCCTGTTTATTCCCTGAGACTCGTACCAAGTCAAGATCAGTTCTTGTAAATAAATATTGAACTATATTACCAGGATATTGATTCTGATATTCAATATACTGATCAGGGTGATTCTTACTGACAAGGTAGTGATCACTTTGACTTAGTTTCTGTAGAGCACTACACTCCCAAAGATGTCCTATCTTCAGGTCTTCTCTCTTGAGTCTTCTTCTGAATCATAAAACTTGTATTCTTGAATACGAATCCTCACTAGACAATCTTCCTAATGATAATACTCAGTTTCCTTTCATGAATCACTGACACCTAGTGCAATGGTCTGGTTCAAAGGTGACTAGTTTCGCTCTCAGGACTTTGTACTATGTCTTCTCAAATCATTGTCAAGTCTTCTATCAGATATAAACAAATTCACTAAGAATCCTTGAGGTCTTCACACTGATTCTGATAACTGCTTCGAATGACTCTAGCCTTACTCTTCTGATGCCTGAACAAATTAATGAACTTCATACGAATCATTGTTGACATCTTCTTCACTGTAGCTACCAAAACTATTGTGTATATGCCCAATAACAATATGTACTGATTCTAGTGGAATATAGAATATTTCAAAGTCCTTGTTCTATGTTAAGTTATCCAAACCAGTATTGTTGAGATATACGTACAGCTTCAATCTTGCTCAACAAATCGAATTGGTTATTTAGATACAGATTATACAGTGTGTAAAATAGACAGAAAAAGCACAACTTGTGATATCTGGGATATATCGTGTAATTATTTTTGTCAATTAATGCATATTATGTGTTTATTATATGAATTTTTGGTGAGTTATGTGTTAATTAGTATATGTATTTGATATTTATATGTGATAAAATTTGTAAATTTTAATTTTTATATATCTAAAATGTGGTATAGATTATTTTGATATTTTTTTAGCAATTTATATGTCATTATATGATTTTATAATTGGTTTATAGATTCAATCAATTATTTTATGATTTAATTATCAATTATTTTGAATATGCGAAAATCGCCCAACTTCATTGGTTTTTATGATTTACTACCTTGAAAGTTACGAGAAAACTCATTTCTAGCCTAATTTGATTATTCCGAGCATTTTCCGTGTTTTGACTTTTCCGTTTCGGAGTACGGGTTTACCTGTACGATTCCCGGTACAAATTTTACGGTATTATTTAATCGTTCCGGTAAACTAGATATTTTTGATATACAAGATATTTTCCTTAAAATACTATTATCTTCTTGTAGTTCGTGTAACCAAAAGCTCGGAACCCCAAAACTTTATGTAAAACCCGATTTTGATGTTTAAAAGCTGGTACCGAATTGGATCAGTTTTATTAACACTTAGCTATTAACTATTCTATTTTTATATACGATATCATCCAACAGGGTACCAATATTCTGTAAATATAAATAGCCTTTACAGTACTTTATTTTCCATAGATAAACACAATTATACAGTAAAATTATATAATTATCCAGAGAAAATAGTAATATTCATCGTGTTCTTCATAATCAATCGAGGATTCGAAGGCATTATCAATCTTCGATTTTGGCGTGCAAGTTGTCGAATCGAAGCTCGTGACAAGTCGAATCAAGTTCTTCAATCTATACAACTGTAGATTCAAGTGGTATTTTTCTATATTTTTATTTAATTTTGAATTTAACTGAATTAAAATAGTTTTTTAAAATCTAGAAGTGTTCGATATGATTTGATGATTGCATGTTGTAGATCTTTGAATTAAGGTCAATTTGATATATTATATGACTAATTTTGAGCTTCATATCATAGAGAAATGTGTGTTTGATTCTCGAATTAACAAAATTAGGGTTTATGTTCTTTGAATGTTATTAATTGAATTTGAGAACTTTTGATCTGTTAAACCTGGGCTTGATTGAATGATACCAGTAGATAGATAGTTTCAAAATGAATCGAATCATGTATAAGGTTGTGGTGTTGGATGTCAGCATCGAGTTCACCGAAAAGCTTCAAAGCTTTGCCAGTTTTTATATCGTTTTGGCCGGAAAATCTGCCTGAAGGGTTATTGTTGATTGATAATGGGTTTTCTAGGTTCCTGACACGATTTAGATTAGGATGGGATCAAAGAACGAATCAAACAATTCATTTTTTGCAACAAATTTGGTTGGCCGGGTACCGGCTGTTAGCCGGAATCTGAAAAAAGGGGCGGCGGGTCGAACTGTTCTTCGTGACCCGGTTTCTAACCTGCCTGCGACCCGCTTTTGATCTTGTTTTACTGAGTTTCAATTCTAAAACTTGATTTTGAGAATTACTTTTTTAAAATAATTCAAAAATTCTATTTTTAATTTCTCAAATTCATTTTTAATTCCAAAATTCATTTCTAATTATTCAAAAATAAATATGAACTACTTAATTAATTATTTTAATTATTAATTAATTATTTAATTGGTTAATTAATTTAAATATTAATTGATTTAATTGTTTATTATTTATTTTAATTTATTATTTAATTCGATTTATTTATTCCTTTTTGATTTAATTGGATTTAATTATTCCTTTTGATTTAATTGGTCAATTAATTTAAATATTAATTGATTTAAAATATTTTTCTAAATTATGTTTAATGCTAAAAAATTATTTATAAATTATTTTAAGCCAGTTTCGGGTATTCGAACCTTGTTATTTATTTATAAAATGATTCCTTTACCCGTTTTAATTTTGAAAAATATTTAAAAATTCATATTAAATGTCAGAAAAATCATTTTAACCTCGAACCTTCTTTGAAAAATTATTTTTATCGCATACCTTGTGTGTTATGTGCTATGTGTTACCTGAACGATGTGTTATATGTATATATGATCACTATTTGACTGTTTTAGTAATAAGTTACAATCTTTAGTCGGATTTTGGTGAAACGAAGGGTAGATAGAAGCTTATGACGTCTTTGTAATGATTAGAATTATATTATATCGAATTTTGATAGATACTTATGATGTCTAGCAAAGAAAGCGAGGCGTAGCAAAGGAAATCAAGTGGTCAGTGAATAGAACTGATAGACGAGTGCAAGTGAAGTTGGAAATCAGTTGAGATAATGCAAGTTTATTCTGAACCTTTCTTGATATATATTGCAAGTACCCTAATCAGTTCTTGTTTTATATTACAAGTGCTTTGAATATACCTGAGATATACCATATGTTAGAATGTGGTAGTTGAATTGCTTAGCCCTAAACCCTGACCAGATCATTTGATACTTGAACTATAAGCCTTATTCCTTGTAAACCATTGATTACCAAATTTCCAGATACGAAACCACATAAATATGATACTACACCATAAATACATTCAAACCATATGCCAATCACTAAAACAGATTTTCTTAACATACAATCCCTCATACTTTTTACAATACCTTGTAACATCAGAGAACCAAACCTTGTATAGCCATTAAATCATTGTTCATCTATTACTTGATTCTTCTACAGGATGGATGTAATATTCGGGACATAACATGTAATTATTTTTATCAATAAATGAATATTATGTGATTATTATATGATTTTTTGGTGAATTATCTGTTAATTGGTATTTGTGTTTGATTTTTATATGTGATAAAACTTGAGAGTTTTAATTTTTATATGTCTAAAATAAAATATAGATTATATTAATATTTTTCTATTAATTAATATATTGTTATATGATTTTATAAAGAATTTATAGTTTTAATAAATTATTTTTCAGATTAATTATAAATTATTTTGAATAATCGGGAATCGTTCAACTTTAACTATTTTTATGTTTTTACGACCCGGGAGTCTCGGAAAAACTCATTTCTAACCTAATTTGATTATTTTGAGCATTTTTTGTGTTTTAACTTTTTCAATCTGGAGTACGGTTTTACCTGTACGGTTCCCGGTACAAATTTTACGATACTATTTTCGTTTCGGTAAACCGATAAAAGCCTTATTTTCGAGAAACAAGATATTTTGATTAAACTATTATATTATCTTCTACTTATTCGTGTAACCAAAGCGCTGAGACCAATACTGTCTTTGCCAAAAGACCGGTTTTGATAATTATCCTAAAACTGGTACCGAATTAGATCAATTTTATCAATAGTTAACGATTAAGTATTCTATTTTTATATTCGATATGATCCAACGGGGTACCAAAATTCCGTAAATATAAATATCACTTACCGTATCTTATTTTGTATAGATAAACATAATTAAATAGTAAAATTATATAATTATCCAGAGAAAACCCTATAATTCATAGTGTTCTTCGTAATCAAACCTAAAATCGAAGGCGTTAGTGAACTCGGATTTCAGCGTGTGAGTAACCAAAAAAAGGTCTTGAAGAGTACAATCAAGTTCCATAACCTATTCCGTTGCAGAATCAGCTGTAATTTTCTATATTTTTCTTTAATTTTGAATTAATTATGATTATATTATGAATTTTTGATTTTGATGTTATTTATGTGATTTGATGCTTGCATGTTGTAGATAATTGAATCCTGGTCATTTTGGTATGTCATAATAGTGATTTAGAGTTCAATAACATGGTCAAATTTGTGTTTGATTCTCTATAATTAAAATTAGGGTTTATAGCCAGTTTGAATATTTTTAATTAAAAATTGGGGGTTTCTTCCCCAGGGGTTATTGATGAAATTGGTTGATAACATCATCTTTAGAATGATTCCAGGAGTCGAATCATGTATCTGAAATCATGAGAGGGTTTCTAGACTGATCAGATCGGAGAAAAAAGAACTCGCCTGCGACGACGAGTTTCTTGAACTTTTTCCAGCCAATTCTTTGATTGGTTGTTTGTTTTGATTGCATGAACAAGTTCCTGGTAACCTGTAGAGTAAATATGGAGAGTTTAGTGGCCTGAGTTGGTCGGAATCGTGAATTCCGGCGACCTCCAACGAAAACTGCAAAATTACAATTTGGTCCCCGTAGTTTTGAAAGTGATACACTTAGGTCCCTGAAGTTTCTAAACTTTTAAAATATAAGATTTTTATTTTAAAATTATTTAAAAATCATATTTTATATTTATTTTAATTTCATAAATTCATTTTTAATATTCAAAAATTCCAAAAACCATTATTTTAATTCAAGAAATGATTTTTAATTCAAAAATAAATATGAATTATTTAATTAAATAATTTTAGTTAATAGTTAATTATTTAATTGGTCAATTAATTTAAATATTAATTGATTAATTAATTTAATTAGTTACTAATTTTAATTGATTATTTAATTATATTTAATTATTTCTTTTGATTTAAAAATTCCGAAAACTATTTTCGAGCTTTAAAAAAATTTTCTAAATTAAGCTCAAAGCTCAATAATTAATATTAAATGATTTTAAAGTTTTCGGGTATTCAAACCTTTTTATTTATTTATAAAATGATTCTTTTACCCGTTTTAATTCCAAAAAATGTTCAAAATTTTGTATTAAATACCAGAAAAATTATTTTAACCCCGAACCTTCTTTGAAAAATTATTTTTATCGAATAACTTAAGTGCTAAGTGCTATATGATTAATGTGTGATACGCCTATGTGTTCAATGTTTGACGGTTTTCGTCATACTTTTCAATCTGTACATCGGATTTTGGAGAAACGAAGGGTAGATAGAAGCTTATAACGTCTATGTGACGATTAGTAATATCTAGCAGAGGAAGGGAGGCATAGAATGGGAAATCAAGTGGTCAGTGAATAGAATCGATAAACGAGTGCAAGTAAAAGAGAAGATCATTTGAGATAAGACAAGTATTATGAACCTTCTCGAAGTATGTTAAGTATTCCGAATGGTTTCTGTTTTATATTGCAAGTGCTTTGAAGTGATTATCCTTAAACCCTGAACACATCATTTGATATTTGAACCGTAAGCCTTATTCTTCGTACACCATTGATTGTTGGAATCCCAGATACTAAACCACATACATAGGATACTACTCCAAAAATACATATAAACCATATACCAGTCACTGAAATGGATTTGCTTAACGTACAAACACTCATACTTTCTACAATACCTTGTAACATCAGAGAACCAATTCTTATAAAACCATTAAACTATTGTTCTTCTAGTACTTGATTCTTTTACAGGCTTGAAGCCATTCTTCACACATACCTTGTTATACTTTATGGTGCTCACGAATCACCCTATACTTTGAGATGAATGTCTTATCAATGTTGTTTATGATTCTGTCTATCGAATTACATTTTTTATGATGTTGTTATTATAGAATTGGATGGTTTTCTAAAAACGGGGACCAGATTCGTGGTTGTATTAGGCCAATGTGTGCCTTGGATCCAGTGTATAGAGCAGAACTCTGTGCCTTGCTCGGGATTAGTGTGTGACTGATCAGCAACCTAACTTTGATTTTTTAAATTAATTGTAAATATTCAATTCTAATCACTTTTTAACAAGAACTTGATCCTTTTAAATCATTTCATTTGATCATTGTTTAATATCAGTATTGTCATTGTGACTATTAGGTCCCGAAGTATCGTAGAAGGGGGGGTTGAATACGATAATCACTAAATTAAAAAATTCTTTTGAATCTTTTGCGGATATAAAATTTAATGCTCGGTTAGTGATTTCGTGTTCTTGAGAGGAATAGTAATTGGAACAATAAAACGAGGAGCACAAGATATTCGGGGAAATATATATTCGTATATAAATTCGCGAGGGGTGTTGCTTTACTCCGGTAAATAAAATAACTGGCTACAATCTAAGAACAACAAAATTCCTAGCTTCTACAAATATTAACAAATTAAATCCTATACAATATTCTAGCTTTTGTTTGATTAAGAATTTAATTACCGGGTAACGATTATAATGCCCCTAAGAATATACAAGAGTTAGATCGGGCATTATAATGTGACTCCGGTTAGAAGAATAACTGACATGGATTTGTGTGTATACCTCCTCTGTATCTCTTTGCTTCAGTTCTTCACCTCTGTTGGGAGAGAAGATGACCAGAACCAATCTAATTGCTTGAATACTTCTGCTGCTGTGTAGACTTGTATATCAATAATGTGTGGCTGAGGAGAGAGGGCTTGCTAACCTGCGACCAGAGTTATTTCCACAAACAAAATGTAACATGCGATTACTTATTACATAACCCGCAACTAATTATAACAGGTAACTTGTTTCTTTAGTCTTACAACTGGCGACTAACAACTTGTGCTAACTTTATTCACAATCTGCGACAGGTAAACTTTGGTTGCCTTTTTTTGTTTTATTAATTTATTTTTGATTTCTTTTTCTTTTTCCTTTTCCTTTTTTTTGTTTTTCTTTGTTTTTCTTTTTTGTTTTCTTTTTCTTTTTGTTTTTCTTTTCTTTTTTTTCTTTTTTCTTTTTCTTTTTGATTTCTTTTAAGTTTAAATTGTAACTAAATTAATTTATAAAATAAACTTAAATATAACTTATATAAATAAACTAATTTAGATTTATAAAATAAACTTATTTAAAGATTATAAAATAAATCATTTTAAGTTTATTAAATAAATTATATTAAAGTCCACTAAATAAATTTATTTAATTTAACAGTTAAACTTTGAGTTTCGTCAATCCCTCGAGCCGCTTAGTTGTATACCCCGCACACCTTTTCTCGTGCTTTAGCAGATAAATGTTCAATCCAAGTATGTTTCTCAACTTAATAATTCTTCTAAAAATAATATCCAGATTCCTTTCACGATCTATTGACGCCCAGTGTAACTGGTCTGGTTCACAAACGACTAACCCCGATTCAGGTCTTCGTATTATAGACTTGATTACATTGTTAAGCTTGCAACAACTTTATCGCTTCGAACAATTAATGTCATTAAACAAATGTATTTTCACTGGAATCCTTTCTGGTACTTTAGACAACGTCTTCATTACTACTACAATCTTGAATTCTTCATTCACTATTCTTCACCGATGCTTGAACATTTAAATGAACTCCTGTCAGTGAGTATAACTTCAAGACTGCAGCTGTCTTCTTTAACCTATGTCTATACCATGTCTTCAATTCTTTAGAATCCTATGCTTCAGACACTGTCTATCTTCAATCAATGCTAATATACTGAAATCTTCTAGTAGCACTTATACACTAAATCTTCATCATTTCTGAAACCCTGAAAGTCTTTAACCTTTATTCTTCACTGAGGCATGAACATATTAATGAGCTTCTCTCAGTGACCTGTAAACAGACTTCAAGCCTTCTTCTAATCTTATGATTCTGTGTATTTTCCTTGTCTTCATTTCTTCTGATTTCTTGTGTAGACGTAGTATTATTAACCTGTCCTATTCTAGTATTTTTCTCGTATTGAGTTATCACATAATTGTTCATACAGCTACGCAGTCTCACCAACAATCTCCCCTATTGGATTGTTAAACCTAACAAACAAATTAAATAGAGAGGATAACTCAACTAACAACTTGAAAAAGTAAAGTACCGGGACTTGTAAATAATGCTACTGGTTTTCGAAATCAAATTCTGCATTTCCAGATTTCTTGAGTAATTGAAATGAAAGATGCTTGTTCCTCTAGCACTGAACTGATCTTCAAGTAGTTTCATCTTCATTTCCTTGGTTCTTCAAATCTCTGCCAGATAACACTTCTTAGTCTTGAAGTAATCATAAGTAGCTTCTTTTTATACAACCACATTTCCTGTTGAGAAGTGCATATCTCTCTTGCTTCTCCCCTTATGAGAATCAACTACTTAAAGGAGATCACCTTCGTCTACCACCCCTCCCGTACAATAGGATCCGCAGATAAGAACTAATGGTACTCCTCTTTTGGAAATAGTTTCTCCCCTTATAAAGAATAGTGATGAACCAAACCACTTCTTCTAATTACTAGGAAATCACCTTGTGTTTACCACCTCTCCCGTACAATAGGATCCATAGTTACAAACAAAAATGGTGTGGTGTAGTGTACATGTGCTTTACCTTTTTCCTCCTGCCTGCTATTTTTCCCCCTTAGTTGAGGAATCCTCCAAACTATTACTTAAGATTTTATCTCCCCCTAAGAGAAGGAATGTATGTTGTTGTCTGAAGGAGTTCTCATATTTTAGTTGGTTAGAAAATAAATAACAAGTCATAATCTGATCAACCATGTCCCTTTAAATGCTGCAAGAATGACTTCACTGTTGATCATCATGTTCACCAATCTTCCCAACTCCTTATACCTCCCAACTATGAGATCACCAATTGTTACCAATTATTAGCTCCCAACTTGTTAGGTCCCAAAGTATTTTAAACCAATCTGTAAATGTTAGGTCCCTAAGAGTTATGTTCCAATCATAAACAGATTTGAGACCCAAACTATCAAGAACCATGTTCAGGGATATGGAATGGTATATGGTTTTCTCTTTCTTCCTCACTGTGAGTGTGTGATTCTGTTTCGCGTACCTCACATTTGTTTCACTCTTCTCTCCACTCGTGTTTACACTCATTCTCATAAGTGTATCACTCCTCTCATAGCTCTAAAATCCAGTTGTACCTGCAAGGAAAATCACCTTAGCCATCCTTAAGGAGGTCACAGGTGGTGAAATGGGAGTTCTCAAATCCCCATCCTTGTTAGACTCGTCAGTTGCATCTGAGTCATAATCTACAAGTTGCTAGTTTCCCTTTTCGGGTTCCAAATTTGAACTTTGGGAAGGTAAACAATGATCCAAATAATTTAGCATAAAGATCAAAATTTCCTTCTAATATCTGTGAAGACATTTCCTTGTGACTCATCAGGTAAATCTGAATCATTGTCAATAAGTTGCCGATCTGCACCTATATCAGATCCACTATCCGCAGATACATCCAGGAGATTTAGGCCTAGGGAGGTAGACACTTACCACTGACATATGGCTATTGGATTAGTATCCAATCCTAACACCCGTAAAGGCAATTGGTCCATTAAAGAACCTTGAACAATCGAATCTGACTGTAAAATGGTTGAAACTCTTATTTCTGTCAACTCTTCTTTTGTATGTGCAACCTATCCTTGTTCATCCAAAATTGTTTATGTTTGAGGTGGTGACACTACATCGGATACCCTGGACGACATGCGAATTTCAATAGACGCAACCTGTTGAGAGGATGAATCTAGTAACTGTTTCTGTGCCTTTTCATCCATTACATCTTTTTGAGAAGATGTATAGGGGCTAGCAGTTTCCTCGGTTTAAATATATCTCAACTTTGTAGGAGACAGAGCTGCTGGGTTGACTTCAAAACCTTCCTTATGTAGTGCACTAAGGCACTTTCTCGCTCACGCTCATTCATACTTCATTTTAGTGGTAAGAGAGTGTTGGTTGGTTCTGTTTCTGTGTTTGTTGTTACAGTCTGGGATAGAAGTTGTGGGTTTTCAACCTCATGACTATTAAATGAAAGAATGCCATTGGAGGCTGAACCTGCATCACAGAGCATATGGCAATATAGAGATAAAATGCATTTAAGATCTATAATGAATGAAAATTATGCATTTAATATTTGAGAGAAATGATGTACAGTAGTGATTTCAAAAGATTTTAATGAAATAAGAAACCACCACTGTAAAAAGAAGTTTGATTTATCTCTTAAAACTGTTCGAGTGCACGAGTCTGTTTATATGCATAAAGAGATAAATAATCATGTCTTTTAATATGAAAAAGAGACAGACTCATGACCTAGAAGTAATAAGAAGAGAAAGAAAGATTTTATCTTTCAATATGAATGAGTTTTTGTAAAACCATTGATCACTTAGGGTAAAGTCTAAGAAATTCTCATTCACGTCAAAAGCTCCATAATCTATCTTTATAAGATTATAATCAACAAAATTGTTTACTGATAAATAACCTTAATAAGACTGACTATGCTGCTAATTTCAAATTATAGTGAATCTTTCAGATATAGAAAAGCATATAAATTCACTAGAACTTAAAATCTCACAATTATCTGCAACAAAATATTAACAATATATCATTGACTGATATTTGTCAAGTACTTTAGATATCAATAATTATGTTGCACCCTACTTTAATATAATTTATATCATGAAACTGATTTGACATGGAATCGTCTAACATCATAATTCAAATATATTAAAATAGGATATCAATGAATTAAATACCAATTATCTATCAATTAGACATTATCATTCAATTTCATATACTCTATAATTGTTAACTCCTAACAACTGTAATATCTCAAAAAATATTGGTTCGATATATAAAGCAACATTAACCAACATTGTCTTGTTTGCAATCTTAGAAAGATATTTTAAGTTCCATATACTTTGATCCATTGAGTATGGCATATATTATCAAAGTGTTAAGGAATTTGCAAATAATATAAAAATTATTCTAAGTGGACAACATATGGTTACTTCTAATAAAGCAAAATCCTCATTGACCATAGTTGTACTTTATAAGATATTTTTATACTTTTTATATTAGTATAAGTGACTGAGGATAATCATTGATTACTTAAAAGAGTTCTAAGTAATGTCACAAATACTAATACTTCACAATTAGTTCATACTTGAACTCTAAACTAAATATCATTAACTGATATAAGTCAAATATTAGCATACAACTAATCATGCTACAATCATGATTCTGATTTCAGTGAATTCTTGAGATGTGAATATTGCTAAATTCACTAAAACCAAAATCTCATAATTAACTTATAACACACAAGTTACAATCAATATACTAGATATCAATTGTTGACAAATTTAGTTATAATCAATCATGCTGCTTATTTATTTTAAGTTAGTTTGAATTATGGAGCAAATAAAATCATTGAATTGCTTCAATTTCCATAATCCAAACTACCCTAAATAAATACTAAATAAATAAATATTAAATATCTATGAGTTAAATACTAGCACTTAAATATTTTCATAATTATTCTTGAATAATCACCAATAGGATATATGACTTATATACATTGCAATCACTCTCTGGATAATTAGTAATTTTAGAAATACTTTCTAAGCATATAAAATACTGAGAGTTTTATACACATAACTTAGAAAATACTTCAACTTTCAACATTAGTGATTTTATAAATAAGCATTGATTACTAAGAACAAAAATTCTAAATAATATCATTAATACTAAAAGTATCACAATTCTTCGTACATTATACAAATAACTATGTTGCATATTATTTTAATATAATTTAAATTATGAGACTGATATGGAATAGAATTGTCTACAGTCATAATTTAAATCAATTAAAATAAAATTTAAACTTAATGTTATAATACTTAACTACCACAAATGTATATGACATTGTAATCATGATAATCAAGATAGTAGCACTAAGTACGAGTACTGGATTACTGATAAATTCAAAAGTCCTTTAAATATTGAAGATTTAATATTTTTGAACTTATATTAAGAATTCCTTACATATGGAATTTCCAACTAATAGTGCAATGAATGATATCCCACACTTATAAATCGGTCTTGAAAGATTAACTTTAACAAGTGATTTAATAAGTGTTTCTGCAAGTGACTCTTTGACAAAAAAAGCATGCTCTCGAAATAAATGATACCTGGTGTGAAGGTGCCTTGTCATAGAGTGTTCCACAGAGTTGTTGAATATGAAGTTGTTTCTTATCGTAATAAGAAATCAATCTTCTTCCATGAAGTTGATAGCTTCCTGAGATGCTTCTCTTGTCAATTAAATTGACAGCTTCAGAGATGCTTCTCCTGTCTTTCTTATAACCTACATAATCTACATCTATATAGCCAAACATGTTAAGCACAATATCTTTAGGGTACTTTACTCCAAGAGTTGGTAGTCCCTTAAAATATCTAATAATCTTGTTAATAGCTATGAGATTGGATTCTCTATGATCCACTTGGAACCTTGCACTTTGGCATCTTGAGAACATTATATCACTACACATATAAAACAATATGTTTGTGCCTAGTGATATGCGAGTTATTAATTTGATGACTCTACTAGTTCATATTTAACTGTAACTTCAGTTAGAGTGCCATACTATGTCCTTGATGATTTCTTGAGTAGTATACTAGTTTATACCAACCTGAAGTGAGCTTGTGAAGAAGACATATACATAGTCTAATATATCTGCAACTACAAAGTCCATGAACTATTGTGCATTGAATAGTTCCTTTGATTCACCAACCATGAGTACACTTGTTCACATTTACCAGAGTCCAATTCCATGTAGAATATGCAACATGTGCTTAATATGTCATAATATCCTCAAGTCTCGTCACTGGTGCTTTTTGTTAGATACCGCTTCATGATAATAACCTACTATCCAGTTTGGCCTTGTCCCTCGTAACAATGCCATTGTCATCCAAATTTGACTTTTGGTTATCCTTGTACCAATTACAAAATTGTCATTTGGTATGGATACCAGCTTCCCTTCAATCTTCTTGCTAAATGATTGAGCTCATCTTGCTTTGCAATCACCCAATCAATCCGTATCTATCAGAGCTTCTGTAACTTTCTTACTTTCTCCTTCAGATAGAAAACTAAAGAAATAATCATTCATACTCAGTGGTTCTGCTAATCATTATTCCACCATCTGGATCACTTAGGAACTAGAATCTGGGAATAATATTGACATCAAACCCTTTATCTCAACAAATATGTTCTTTAGTCTCCTCTGATTTTCAACGAGGTATTGTGTCTGACTAGTTGATCCTTCTATTGCTTCCTATTGGTGAGACTGCGTAACTGTATGAACAGTTACGTGATAACTCAACACAATAACAACAATAGAACATTACAGGTTAATAATACTACGTCTACACAAGGAATCCAGAAGAAGAATGATTAGACACATACAAGAATCAGAACACAGTATTACAAGTGCAAGTCTATTTGAAGTCATAGAAAGAAGATCATTCAGTGATCAAGCCTCTGTGAAAAATAAACAATCAGAGGACTTGTTGTTTTTAATACAATTGAAGATTCAAGTATAGAAATCAATTGATTTCAGTAGAAAACAATCTATAGAACTCAAGTCAGAATTCATTAACAAGGAACAATCATAAAGGATAAGGATATTCAATCCAGGGCTAGTCGTTTGTGAACCAGACCAGTGCACTAAGCGTCAGCATTCCGGGATTGATCATTCAAGTCTACAAAAGAAGTGTAAATTGATTTCAAGATCATACAAAAGAATGTATTCAAAACTGAAGAAAAGAAGAAGAAGGAGTGAAAATATTCTAAGGCATAGAAGTTGATTTTCAACTAGTAGAATTCGACTAGTGGAAAATCAACTAGTGGAATGTTATTTTACTAATCGATTTCTGACCTCCAAAATCGACTTCCAAAATCGACTTCTACTTAATTAAAATATTCTCTAAGTGCCACACATGTATAGAATTTGACTTCTATATTCTACTAGTCGAATTTCATCAAGGTCAAATTCGACTACTAAGAAAAAATGCAAATTCGACTACTAGGGACTTGGGTTATTTTGAAATGCAGTAAATTAGAATGCTTGGACCAGAAGAAGCCACGTATTCAATTTTGTTTTAAGTCTACAATAAAACAGAAATCTCGGCATTTATTCAGAAGTGATTTTTCTTAATCAGCAAACTGAGAAGCTTTTATGGAGAGCATTACGGAGCATTCAAGTTCATATTAATTGCTTTGTAACTGTACTGTTATGCTGTTGAAATTTCTATAGAAGCTAATCAATTGATTAGATTGTAGCAACATTAAGGTTTATATTAATTGAAATATATTCCTTGAATTGTGTTGTGTTTTTACTTTTTAGCATAAACTAAGAACTTATTTTGAATCGGAATTAATTGGTGGTATCGTATTCAACCCCCCCTTCTACGATACCTTTGGACCTAACAATTGGTATCAGAGCAGTTTGATTGACATATAAATTAAGATCCGGAAGTTTAGACCAAAACAATTTCACTCTTGCAGATTTTTTAATTTTCAAAATTTTCTATTTCTTGAAATTTTTGAATCTTAAATAATTTAATCATGAGTTCTCAAAAGGTTGGAAGTATTAAGGTACCAAAGTTTGACAAAGAAAATTACAATCTATGGAAGAAAAAGATGATTCTCTATCTCAAGGCTGCGAACCCTGATTACATGGAAATTCTGAATGATGGCCCACACATACCTGAAATGGTTGATCCTGATAATGAACGACGTACCATTCCTAAACCAAAATATGACTGGACTGCAAAGGAAAAGGAATTGGTTGCCCTAGATGACAGTCTATAGCTGATATTGATAGATGCCGTGGACTCTGACATGTGTCACCAAATTCTTGTTTGTGAAAGTGGCAAACACATGTGGGACACAACTGAACTGTTAATGGAAGGTACTGAAGATGTGAGAGAGAATCGCCTAGACATGTTAACTACTCAATATGAAGCCTTCAGGTCTCTCCCGGGTGAAGGTGTAACCTCAGCTTATGAAAGACTGAATAGGTTGTTAATGAAATGAGTCTTCATGGAAAGAAGTATGCACAACATGAAATCAACAGAAAGTTTTTGTTGACACTCCCTTCACATCTGGACAACAAGGCAGAAACAGTTCGTGAATGAGTGGACTTCAAGACCATGAAACTGGAAAAGGTGTATGGAAGAATGAAGACTCATGAGATGGAGTTAGACCGGAAGAGGATCATATATGGGAACAAATCCAGTGATGCCAAAAATGTTGAGTTGCTGAGAACAACTGCACTGGTTGCAAGCAAGCATGAAGACCTGGATATCACTATTGAGAAGGCCTAGTCTCAAACAAATATGCTTTTTGAGGTTGAAGTGGATGATGGAAATCTGACTGGGGATCATAGTGACTACTACACCATGGAAGAATTAAAATATATGGAAGATCCCACAATGGCAAATCTAGCAGGGATGTTCATCAATATGAGATTCAAAAGGAAGAAAGGTTTCAGGGGCTCAGGGAGCAGTAGCAGAGGGCAGAGATCCAACTCATATGCCACTTCTGGATATAAAACTGGAATGGTATACAAAAATAAATTCAAATGCTATAATTGTGATGAGGTTGGACACTTTGCCAGTGAATGCAGGAAGCCACAACAATCAAAAGACAAGGGCAAAGGGGTTCAGAAAAGGGATTCAGGGAAATCCAAAAAGTATCCAGTCAAGTCCTACATTGCTGAAGGAAAAAGCTAGGATGATACAGATGATGAAGAGGAAGAATATGGAAATCTTGCATTGATGGCAGAATCAACTCCTCAGGTATCTATATCACCCCCTGCTAAAATTTGTGATAATGCTGACTGTATAGCTTTTAAAGAACTTGCTCAAGTATATTCTGATAAACTTTCCTATGATAGACCTAATGTAGAATGTAGTGACAAGTTATGTGCTGAAAACTACAATGTGCTTAGGTTAAGATATAGGAATTGTTGCTTATCCCTAAGATGTTCAGAAGGTACTGCTAGTGACTTAAAGAAAGAACTAGAAAAGACCAAAACTAAAAATGATAAGCTAGTTCTCACCAATGTTGCTATAGAAGACCTTAAAATAAGAAATCAATATCTGTAACTTAGAGATAAGAAACATGTTGAGACTATAGAAGGAAAGGATGAGAAGATAAAGGAATTAGAAACTAAGCTTCAGGATTATGCTAATTCTGCTAATCTTGCAAAGGAACTCATATCTAGTCAAGTTGTAAGTGGAAAACTTGGAATTGGACTAGATTATGATGAACTTAGGAAATCTAGTAAGAAACATGTGGTTGATAATGAACCTGTAATAAAAGTTGTTAATCTACCAGATACACCACATGTTCTGAAGAATGCTAAGAAACCTTTGTTCAAGAAGACATCTTCTAAACCTTTTGATGAGAAGAATTTGTTCATTCATCATGAGATGCTTGTTGAAAATCTTGAAAAGATAAAATATAAAAATGCTAAGAAATCTGATAAACAAGCATCCCCTGAAAGTGAACAAACTACTGTAGGAGTAGGTTTTAGTTCCACCACTAAATCTAGTAAGAATAAAAATGGCAGAACATGAAAGGATGGCCCTAGAAAGGTATGTAATAACTGCGGATCCACTGGACACCTATCTCATGCATGTAAAAAGGTTAAAGTGGACAAAGTAAAAAATGTTAATATACATACCATGCCTAGTGTTCCTAAATCTTCCAAGTGTGATAAGCCTGCTTGCATGTCATGTGTTGTTTCATTCATGAAAACGTATCTTGATTACACACACTCACACAATGCATGCCATGAACATGATAATCATATGCATAAGAACAAGAGTAAGTCAAAGATTGCAAGCCCTCCTAGTGCTAGGAAAGAGGCTACCTTCACCAAGACCAAAAGCAAAGCTAATTGGTCCTTCCAAGGGTGTTAATGACACATTCAATGACAATGTAAAGCATGTTGAATCTGTCAAAAATATTAAGAAATCTGCTAGATATGCATATGTTCCTAAGTACCCTGGACCCAACATGGTTTGGGTACCAAAGAAATCTTAATCTCCTTTGTATACAGGGCATAAAGAAGAAGAAGGTCATGTGGATTCTGGAGTGTGGATGTTCGAGGCATATGACTGGAGATAGAGCTCTGCTATCAAAGGTGGTTGAGAAAGCTGGCCCAGTGGTTACCTTTGGTGATGACAACAAAGGTTATACATGAAAGGAATATATCCTAAATCCAATCATGTATTAGGATTTAGGAATAACTCCTTGTGTAATCTGTTTTGATTTCATTGATATTAATAAAAGACTTGTTTTGTTTTTATTACGGGCTTTATCTATTTAAGTGTTTAAATAAGATATACCATAGTTTAGAGTAAAGCTTTTTATGGATTATGATGAGATCATAATAGTGAGACCTAAAAGATGATAACTCTAAACTTAAATAGTTCCTGGTCGTAGGATTACTAAATGGTAATTAATAATCCACAGAGATCGGTACATACTATGCTTGCTTCATTATGAAGGATATCTGTTCTCATAGACATTTGTGTGGTGACACTATAGCTAGTATGTAGGTGCTTATTATAGAATAAGTTCACTAAACATGACTCGCACAGCTGAACAACTGATGGAGTTCACTCACGTGTCAGCAGTTGTTCACATAGTGATAGTTGTACAAGTATCCTTAGACTTGAGGTCATCATAGTCATCTTGTGTACACTGAACTATGCTTTGGTTTAGTTCTTAGTCTCCAGGGACAATTATTAGGGCTCTACTGGGTATAGGAATTTGTACACGAAGATAATGTATGATCAATAAAGGATCTACCCCTTCCAGTGAAGGAAGCGAATGTTCAAGGCTGATCCACTTATGCTAGTTCAGGAATCTCTGGCCAGAGTGAATGAAATTAGAAAGGAGTTTCTAATTTGCATAGAACTAAGCATAGTAAATGGTAAGCAAGTGATTAAATTAGATAGGCTTGATACAAGATCCATGCCTTGTATTTAATCGGGACATTGTAGGGTAGAAGGAGTTTATTGTACGGTAACTATTCACTGAATAGGTTCTTGGTATTCTAAGCAGTGAATTCGTATTATCCGGATAGTCACGATATGCTGAGAAGTATCCCTCACGATGTAGAATAAATGTGATTAATTAATTAATCATATTTAATAAATTAGAGAATTTATATAAATAATGATAAAATAGTTTTATTATTATTTATTTCTACTACCGGCTTAATATTGAACCTACAGGGTCACACCATAAAAAGAGAATGATTTAATGGTGGAGGAATTAATTAATAATGACTAATAATTATTTATTTATGAAATAAATAATTAATTGGCAAATTTAATAATTGATTAAATGAGATTTAATTGATTATAAATTAATTAAAAAAAGTTCTTAATATTATTAATTAAAAGATTTAATTTTTGGAAATTAAATCAAGAGAGAGAATTATTTCTAAAGTGTTTAGAAATAGGATTAATAATTAAAAGGTATTTTAATTATTAATAAGAATAATAAATTGGTTAATAATAATAATATTTTATGGAAAATTTCAGCTGATAATTTTGCCTATAAATATACTATTATAAACCCTATTTTTATTTTGAACCCCAATTTTTTTAAAAACCTAATTCTCTCCACCTCCTCCTCCTCCTTAACGTCGTTTTCTTGGTGGATACCGGTGGAGTGCTTCACGTTTGAGGAGCAGCTGCTAAGGATCTCCGATCGTTGCTTTTGGATCGCTATTAAAGGTTAGTAATCGATTCATATATTTTTACCACGATTTATATGCTTTTATTTGGATTTTATATGTGTACAAGTGTTTTACCATGCCTCCGCTGTGATTAAAAATCCATCAATGGTATCAGAGCTTAGGTTGTATGCATATAGATCTGTGGTAAAAATTTCAGAATTTTATGTGCTTGTATGAATTAATTATGATTTTTACAAGTTATATCATGAATTAATTTTGTCTGATGAGAAATCGTTTCTCAGAATAATTTTGAATGTTGATCTGGGTTCTACAAGTGTTGTAGATCGTCTGGGTATTTTTTTCATAATTTTAGGATGTATAGATTTTTTATTATGAATTTTTGAAGTTATTGCAATTAAATTCGTAATTAAAAAAATCATATATATATAAATTGTTAGTATGTATATATATATATATATATATACATCTGCTGCTGCTATTACCTATTGAATGCACGAAAGACAAAGGTACAGAGATGTCAGGCACGACGTTCGAGAAAGAATAACAGGCGGCGACGTTCGAAGCAGAATAGAGGAACGCGCATCTGGCTCGCGCACGTGGGGTACACGCGCTTGTGTGCCACGCGCGGCGCGTGTCAGACACGCGCTGGTCAAAGGTCAGACGGATGCTGACATCATGCTGACGTCATTAGATGACGTCATGCTGACGTCATCAGATGACGTCATGCTGACTTCAGCACAGGGGTTCGGGCGCGTGACGCGCGTGTGCGCGTGGGGGCGCGTGGGGAACAGTCACACACGTGCCTAACAGCGCGTGTGCACGTGGCCGCGCGTGAGGGCGTGTGTGAGCTCAGAATAGGGCGATTTTGGTGCCGTTGGATTCGTCTTTTCGAGACGCTTCTAATGGCATATTATATGATATTTTATGAAATTGTTTCGAACTGTTTATAGGTAACAGAAGTGTTTTTTAAGCTGTTTTTGACTGTTTTAATTGCTTTTAAATGCTTCATGTGATACATAGAGATGTATAATACTTAGACTAATGTGCTAGATGATATAACATGCCTACCTTGATGTTTATTCATGTTGATATATGTGATATATGCTTAGTTTATCATTCAATGATAGATTTAGGTGAACTTAAATGAACATAAGGCATTTGTTATACAACCTAGTATAGTGAAATTGTTTCATAACCTTAATAATAATATTATGAATACAATCATGAGATTCTTGTGTTTATGAAACACGTAATTGAATATGAATTTTCGATATGAGAGAAAGGATGATTCTGTCAACAACAGATTTCTATCTGTAAGAAAGGGTTATTAAGCGACGCCTCTTGACAATGCTCCACCCGATCTGGGAATCATCTGATTATTGATTATTGATTTGAAATATTTAATTTAAAAGGAAGAATCTCTTTATAATATGATTATGATTGTAACGTAATATAATCCCTCTAAAATTAAATAATATCAAGCAGTAATTGGCCAATGACACAACGGGCTTGTGTCGGTCATAGCCTTCCAACATGATAGAAAAGTAGTTCTTATTTTTGAATCATTGTCGGTTCGTGCTACAGCCGAGGGCTTTGATTTCGAAATAAGAAATACTTGTCTATTACATAGAGATGTGTACATTGAATAAGAATCTAAAGATCGGTACGTGCCACAGTCGTGGGCCTTTGGGGACTGATTCAATTGTACGGAATGTTGGGTTAGACTTGACTTAGAATATTAAGTTTGTCGTGCCACAGCCATGACTCAATTATTCCAAGAGGCTAAATTTTGATTAGGGAATAACATAAGATGTAATTGACAAGAGTTGTCTGCCTATTGAACATTACATGGCGGTTCGTGCTACAGCCGGGGTTGTGTAATGGAATGTAGGATCCCTATTCCCACTAGCATTATGAATGCTTAATTTTTCATATAGGGGGTTGAATAAATTAGGTAAACTAGTGGGAGCCACTTATGAATAAAGACCCGATTCATATAGTGTTTTAAAATGAAATCGAATATTTGCTAAGTGTTGTTATGTGTTTATCATTTACAGATTTATAATACACATTATGTCTTCTGCACTATCACTCAGGAGCATACTAGATGCTCACAAGTTGACTGGTCCTAATTATGCTGACTGGCTTCGAAACTTGAGAATTGTTCTCAGGATTGAGAGGCTGGAATACGTGATTGACTCACCTAAGCCTACTGAACCTGCTAGCGATGCGCATAATGATGAACATGTTGTGTATCGTAAGTGGATAAATGATGCAAATGTTGCTCAATGCATCATGCTAGCTTCCATGAACATTGAGCTGCAGAAGCAACATGAGCATATGGATGCTCACACTATCCTCATGCATCTACAAGAGTTGTATGATATGGCAGGGAGGACAGCTCGATATGAGATATCGAAGGAGCTGTTCGGTTGTAGGATGTCTGAGGGATCATCTGTGAATGACCATGTACTTAAGATGATCAATTTGATTGAACATCTTGGACAACTTGGTTTTGCCATGGATGGGGAGCTGAGCCAAGACTTGGTCTTGCAATCGCTTCCGAGTTCGTTCTCGCAGTTTGTTGTGAACTTTCACATGAATAAGTTGGATGTCAGCCTGCCTGAACTCCATAACATGTTGAAGACTGCGGAATCGAATTTTCCCCTAAGAAGAGTTCTGTTCTTCTAATTGGTGAAGGTTCCAATCCTAAGAAAAGGAAGAGGAACCCTTCCAAGAAGAAGAAAGTAGGTGAGAAAATGTCGGTTCCACCAAAAGCTGAAGACCCCAAGAGCAAAGTTGTTTGCTTTCACTGTAACAAGGTGGGGCACTGGAAGAGGAACTGCAAGGTTTACCTTGCAGAATTGAAGAAAAAGAAGGGTAGTGAGACTACCGCTTCTGATTCAGGTATGTTCATGATAGAAGTGAATATGTCATTAAATCAAATTTCTACTTGGGTATTAGATACCGCCTGTGGTTCTCACATCTGCAATTCGTTGCAGGGACTAAGGAGAAGTAGGACTCTTGAGGAAGAGGAGGTGATTCTACTGATGGGAAATGGAGCAAGAGTTGCTGCTGAAAATGTAGAATCGTTTCATTTACATATGCCTACGGGCAAGACTATTGTTTGAAATAATTGTTATTTTGATCCCTCGATTGTGAGGAATATTATTTCTATTCCCATGTTAGACTTGGCTGGATTTTCATTTATTATTGAGAATAATGAATGTTCTATTCTTAGAGATAATATTCTTTATGGACGTGGTGTTTTAAATAATGGTCTGTATATATGTGACATAATTTACTTCAGATTGAACAAACTAATAAAAGAAAAGGGATGATGAAAATCTCACTTTATAGTGGCACTGCTGTAATAACCCCAATTTTTGGAAAATTTTTGAAACCCTTATGAATAGTGTTTTTGCTGAATGAGAAAACTTTTCATGCCACACTAGGTAGGGGTTCTTTTATGGATATTTTGAGATTTTATTGGCACTCTATATGGTATATAAGTGTATGTAAAGATCGTCAGAATCTAATTCCGAACACTTTGATTTTTCCCGGAAATTCACTAGATACGGAAAGAATTGAGTATAAGGTAACATGATAAAAAGGATTTAAATTAAAGGATTATAAGAGAGGATCATAAAAGGAATACAATATATTGAGAAAGGTTAAGAGAACCTAAGTAATAAGATCCCGGGTATGATCCCTCAAACGATAAACGAAAACGAAAGTTAAGCGAACTGTATAACAGATCAGCGGTCATTAGGCAAACAATTAGAAGCTAATCAAAGAGATTAGAAGGGATGATGACATAGCAATGTGACATAAGCATGACATAAGGGGAAGGAGATGTGGTTGATTTAAAACCACACAAAGTCAAGGCTAGAAAGGTAATTAACCAAAAATCAAGACAAAAAGTAACCAACCAAGCCAAAACATTTCATTTTCATCAAAAAAACACAAACCCCCCATTTTCTTTATGAAGCTCTCGGCTTCTTTTCTTAAAAAATGAAGATCCAAGCTCCACCACTTACTATTTAGCAAGGTAATTATCTAAGCTTCCCCATGGATAGTTACATACTTCCTATAAGTTTAAGCTTCTAATTCCAAGCCAATCTTTTTCTATAAATCATGGAAGAAGATGGTGAATAGTACTTTCTTGAAATTAATTTTTGTGTTCTTGATTTCTTTGAAAGAACAAGCTTGTAGGAGGTTAGATTAAGGCTTCCATGGGCATTTCAAGGATCTTTCATGGATTAAAAGCTCCAAGGAAGGTATAAACTCCAAACCCTAGCTTTGTTTTTGAGTAATTAGGAATGAATATGATTGATATAGTATATGTGAAGCATGAGGCTTGTTTGTTTAAATTTTGGTTGAGTTTGTAGAGATTAGTTGGTTTTGTGGTGTTTTTGGAGTTGTAAATCTTGTTAATTAGTTAATGAACTTAAGTATAGCTTTTAGTTCATGTTTGAGGGTAGTATAAAGTTGATAATATTGAGTTGTTGGGGCTGTTGGAGTGTGTTTTGGATGGATGTTGGTTGTATGATTGATTTGGGGTTGATTGGTGGTTGTTTTGGAATGATTTAAATTTGGGAAATCGCGTAAACATAGCCGCCATAATGCCCGATTTACCGTAGACTGTTTTTGTTCTTAACATCAGAACCCTTGAACTCACTGCTAGGTTTTTACCATTGCCATGTTTAGATAGTTCATGTTACGAGCTTCGTTTTGATATGTGGTTCGTTTGATTCCGATGAACGGTTTAGGAGAAACGGCCGTTTTAAGTAACGACGTTTCGCGAACGAACCCTTACCCCTCTCCTTACTTTGAAACATAGGTTAAAGACCTTAAAGGACTAATTGAAGTATGAAACATTTATGTAAGGTGTAATAGGCAGTTGGTAAGACAATCGCGAAGGAATCACCTTAAAACTCGTAATGGTTAAATTATTAAAAATGGTGGAGCCGAGGGTACTCGAGTGACTTAAGAGAATCAGTAAGCGCAAAACAAGCGTTAGAGTCTAAGTTAGTTAAAGTATAGATTTACAAGTGACTTTGGTTTAATTCCAACTTACTTGTTACTTATAGGTTACCAGACTCATCCCGAGCCATTCGTAACCCCCAGTCGCTCAGGCAAGTTTTCTATCCGTTATACTGTTGTTGTGATGTATTGGTGTATATGCATGATCTTGCGTTAAATGCATATTTGTTATAGCAGATTCTTGCGATATATTGTAGCATATTATATGGTACATATGCATGCCTATTTCGTATTCTTGCCATATATATATATCTGTTGGTTCGGTTGATAATACCTATGCTAGAGGTTAGCAGTATTTTGCATATACCCTTATTATAAGGACCCAAAAGGTGAAAACATTTTCTAAAACCGGGAGTCAAGGATCCCGAGTAGATTTTGTATATATGTATATATATATATTCACACATATATATATATATGGTTATAGTTTTCAAAACTATTAATCGAATAAGGGTTATTCGATAACTTTATATTATTTATTGAATATTATTTCGAATATTATTCGAGGGCTTATGACTCTTTTATATTATTATTGGATATTATTTGAATATTCATTTGAGGATGTATGACTCCTTTATTTTATTTAATGAATATTATTTATAATATTCATTCGAGGTATTATGACTCCGCTTATTACTGAAATATATTCTTTATTTTATTAAAGAATAAGGTGTCAATAATCAAACTTATTTTCGGTTATTCAAATAAAGATAGAACTTTCGTATAAGTATATCTTTGGTTATTTAATACTCCTTTCAAGTATAAGTCTTACAACTTCTACTTCAATTATTTGTATAAAGATTATTCTTTATGGGAATATTATTTAAATAATAATATTCAGATATTTTCTAAAAATATTGGGACTGATTTACTTCATTAAATCAACATTACTCCAAACACTCTTTAAAGTATTTTCGAGTCTTCAAAATGATTTTTAAAGGTTAGAGCGGATCCCAAAACTCATTTTTATATTTAAGATCTTCCTTTTAAAGGGGATTTAAATACTCGCTCAAAACCTGAGGGATCCGGCTCTATGGTGTATTTTATATTCGCAACAAGGTTGCAGTTTTGGTAAATGAATTGATTACTTACCCAACGTTCGGGAAGTAAGTCCATCTATTGAGTCGGCATAAGCAACATGGGCTCAGTGGGCGTCCATGATAGTGTAAGTGGCTCAGTGGGAGTCCATCAAATGCATAAGTGGCTGAGTGGCAGTCCAGCATAAGGTCCTATTGCGACCAGGGTGATGACCAGTGGGGAATTCGTCCATCTACTAGTAGAAAAGGTTACTTATTGGTATCTTTGCCTGATCAGCAAGATATCAGGTTTATGCCAAAATTCTTTCCTTTCCAAATTTATTGGATATTGCAATTCTGTTCATACTTTACATGACAGAGGTTTTCTGGAAATGTATGTATATATATAGGTGTATATATATAGGTGTATATATATATCGGGACTTAATGAAGTATATCATAACTTTATTTCCTTCAAAATATTTCAAAGATTGAATCTATTCAAGTCTTATCTTGTAGTCCCATCAGTGTGATGAACTTTTGAAACTAATTATAACTTGAACGGTGGTAGTTCAAGTAGTATTTGGAAAAGATATAAGTATATTGGAGTATCTTGTAACTTCATCTTTTAAACTTATATCTAGTAAATGATTATCTTATGCATATCAAAGATTTTCAGAAAAACGTTGAGACAAGGGTAGATATATGAGATCACCTTGCAACGATATTTTATACAGTTATAAACTGGAACTCTGTGTATATTATGCATGGAATAGGACTTCCAATATTTTGAAAAGTATATATGTATATATATATACTGAATATTTTGTGACTTCATCGCATTAAGATATCAACTTGGTTCATTTCTTTTGACCAAGACTTTCATGAGTACTATGAGAAGGCTCATATATTGTTAATCATTATACATATTATTTTGGTGGGCTTGCTGCTCACCCTTGCTTTCTTCTTTCATCACACAACAACAGATAGAAAAGATGAACAGGACCAAGCTCCCGATTCACAAGCGATTAGGAAACGTTCTGCAGTTTCCTATAGGCGTTGATGTCGCTGTAGCTGAGGTAGGAACTACCAATAGGCTAGGCTTTCAACTTTTGATGTACCAGACTTATGTATCTTTATCAATTGTAATAATGGCAAAGAAATGTAAATCTATTCAGAAACCTTTTTAAGGTGTATTGACATATAATTGTGGAATAAAACAACTTGTGATTATTTTTGGATATTCATCTCTGAGACTATAACTTGTGGTGTGTGTGTTTATTGTGGGGTCACAGTACAGAGTAGTTGATTGTGTATTAAGATTGGGTGTTATTAAGGGAAATGGAACTCGTGACAACCCGGATCCCCGACCCCGGATTTGGGGGTGTTACAACTGCAGTCTCCATTTAATAGACATGGAGAGAGGACTGCAAATTTGCTAGGAATGGTACACACAGATGTATGTGGACCAATGTCTAAGCAAGCCATGGGTGGATTTTCATACTTCATTACTTTCATAGATGATAGATCTAGATTCGGATATGTTTTTGATGAAACACAAGTCTGAAGCCTTTGAAAAGTTCAAAGAGTATTAGTATGAAGTGGAGAAACAACCAAACATAGTATTTTAACTCTTCGATCAGATCTAGGTGGTGAATAATTTAATGGATTGTTTCTAGATTATCTCAAAGTAAATGGTATAGTCTCCCAGTGGACTCCTCCAGATTGGTATCTGAAAGGAGAAATCGAACTTTGTTAGACATAGTTGGTCCATGATGAGCTATGCAAATCTTCCAGTATTCCTATGGGGTTACGCATTGGAAACCTCAGCATATTTACTGAATAAGGTGCCTTCCAAATCTGTTCCTCAAACTCCGTATGAGATATGGAAAGTAAGGAAACCGGGTCTTAAACACGTTAAGATTTGGGGATGTCCAGCTTATGTCAAGAAAGTTGACCCAGATAAGCTGGAATATCGATCCGTAAAATATAGTTTTGTGGGATATCCTAAAGAGACTTTAGGGTAATACTTTTACACCGATCATCGGGTGTTTGTCTCCAGACATGCTACCTTCTTGGAAAAGGAGTTTATCCTTGAAGGAAACAGTGGGAGCAAAATTGAACTTGATGAAGTTCAAGAAGCACAAACTACTACGGATCAAGTAGAAACACCTGTTCTGACTGAACAACCTTCTGTGGAACAACCCATTCGTAGGTCAGGGAGAGTGTCTCGCCAACCTGAGAGGTAATATGGCCTTGTCATTGAGAATGACAATGAGTTGTCGATCATTGATGATGACGACCCTGTGACCTATAATGAGGCTATGAGTAGTGTTGACTCAGAGAAATGGCATAGTGCCATGAAATCCGGAATGAAATCTATGTATACGGGATACAAAAGAATGATTAGAGCAGATGGCCAGGTGGAGACCTTTAAGGCCAGGCTTTTGGGAAAAGGATTCAAACAAAGGCAATGGATTGACTTTGATGAAACCTTTTACCTGTAGCCCTGTTAAAATCAGTTCAGATTTTGCTTGCGATTGCTGCTTACTACGACTATGAAATCTGGCAAATGGCCAGATGGTTTTCTTTCCAAGGGAAATGAAAACCTAGTGTGTCAGCTGCTGCGAACCATATGTGGTTTAAAGCAAGCTTCTCGAAAGATGGAACATTCGTTTTGATGAGACAATCAAAGAGTTTGATTTTATCAAAAACGTAGATGAACCATGCGTCTACAAAAGGGTTAGTGGGAGTGTGGTAACATTTCTTGTATTGTATTGAAATAGAGTTGGCACACATAACAACATAGCAGACCCACTCACAAAGCTACTTTCTGAAAGTCACTTTGATCGTCATAAAGACTAGATGGGTATTAGATACCAGAGTGATTGACTTTAGTACAAGTGGGAGATTGAAAGGAATATGTCCTAAGTCCAATCATGTATTAGGATTTAGGAATAACTCTTTGTGTAATCTGTTTTGATTTCATTGATATTAATAAAAGACTTGTTTTGTTTTTATTACGGGCTTTATCTATTTAAGTGTTTAAATAAGATATACCATAGTTTAGAGTAAAGCTTTTTATAGATTATGATGAGATCATAATAGTGAGACCTAAAAGATGATAACTCTAAACTTAAATAGTTCCTGGTTGTAGGATTACTAACTGGTAATTAATAATCCGCAGAGATCGGTACATACTATGCTTGCTTCATTATGAAGGATGTCTGTTCTCATAGATATTTGTGTGGTGACACTATAGCTAGTATGTAGGTGCTTATTATAGAATAAGTTCACTGAAAATGACTCGCACAGCTGAACAACTGATGGAGTTCACTCACGTGTCAGCAGTTGTTCACATAGTGATAGTTGTACAAGTATCCTTAGACTTGAGGTCATCATAGTCATCTTGTGTACACTGAACTATGCTTTTGGTTTAGTTCTTAGTCTCCAGGGATAATTATTAGGGCTCTACTGGGTATAGGAATTTGTACACGAAGATAATGTATGATCAATAAAGGATCTACCCCTTCCAGTGAAGGAAGCGAATGTTCAAGGCTGATCCACTTATGCTAGTTCAGGAATCTCTGGCCAGAGGGAATGAAATTAGAAAGGAGTTTCTAATTTACATAGAACTAAGCATAGTAAATGGTAAGCAAGTGATTAAATTAGATAGGCTTGACACAAGATCCATGCCTTGTATTTAATCGGGACATTGTAGGGTAGAAGGAGTTTATTGTACGGTAACTATTCACTGAATGGGTTCTTGGTATTCTAAGCAGTGAATTCGTATTATCCGGATAGTCGCGATATGCTGAGAAGTATCCCTCACGATGTAGAATAAATGTGATTAATTAATTAATCATATTTAATAAATTAGAGAATTTATATAAATAATGATAAAATAGTTTTATTATTATTTATTTCTACTACCGGCTTAATATTGAACCTACAGGGTCACATCATAAAAAGAGAATGATTTAATGGTGGAGGAATTAATTAATAATGACTAATAATTATTTATTTATGAAATAAATAATTAATTGGAAAATTTAATAATTGATTAAATGAGATTTAATTGATTATAAATTAATTAAGAAAAGTTCTTAATATTATTAATTAAAGGATTTAATTTTTGGAAATTAAATCAAGAGAGAGAATTATTTCTAAAGTGTTTAGAAAAAGGATTAATAATTAAAAGGTGTTTTAATTATTAATAAGAATAATAAATGGGTTAATAATAATAATATTTTATGGAAAATTTCAGCTGAAAATTTTGCCTATAAATATACTATTATAAACCCTACTTTTATTTTGAACCCCAATTTTTATAAAAACCTAATTCTCTCCACCTCCTCCTCCTCCTTAACGTCGTTTTCTTGGTGGATACCGGTGGAGTGCTTCACGTTTGAGGAGCAGCTACTAAGGATCTCCGATCATTGCTTTTGGATCGCTATTAAAGGTTAGTAATCGATTCATATGTTTTTACCACGATTTATATGCTTTTATTGGGATTTTATATGTGTACAAGTGTTTTCCCATGCCTCCGCTGCGATTAAAAATCCATAAATATAACGGGATATGGCTGTTTGGAAATTAGAAATGTCATCATAGAAGAAATCTCTCTGGTTGATGGTCTTATGCATAATCTTCTAAGCATAAGTCAATTATGTGACAAAGGATGTGATGTGTTGTTCAAGAAGGAGAAGTGTCTGATCACTAATCAGAAGAATGAAAGGCTTGCTCTCAATGGAGTAAGAAAAGGTGATCTGTTTGTAGCAGACTGGAATTCTGCAGAAGATGGTCAAGTAATGTGCTTCTACAGTAAAGCATCTGCAAATGACAGTTGGCTATGACATAGAAGCTCTCACCCTTGAACATCAACTCAAGGAACTTTTTTGTGAAAAGGGTTTAGTGAGAGGACTACCTCATCTAGAATACAGAAAATGATAAATATGAGGCATGTTAGAAAGAGGAGTCAAAGACAACATTACATCAAAGTAAAAACATAACCTAGTGATGGTGGATGACTACTCTTATCAAAGTTGTTGTTCATGCATTCTCAAGACAAGACATCACAGATGGTGATTGATCACATCAAAGAAGATCAAGCTGGAAGCCACTATAAAAGAAATGATCCGGTGATCAGATAATGGGACTGAATTTAAGAAGCAGTTCTGATTAATATCTGTATCATCAAGAATATTTTGAGACATATTCAGCACTGAGAGCTCCGTGTCAAAATGGAGTGGTACAAAGGAAGAACCAGAACTTGATGAAAGCTATAAAGGAAATATCAAGCTAATCAAGACTTTCTAAATACCAAAGGGTTGGAGCAGTCAAAACAGTTTGCAACACGTAAGATTAAGCCTTGATCTGGATGTATACATGAAGACCACTAATGAGTCAATGGCCAACAGAAGCAAACACTGGATAACCTCAAAGTGTTTGGAGAGAATGTTCTACAGTTAGGATATTTTCCATGGCTACTCAGTGGAGTCTACAACCTACAAGGCATTTGTGGTTTTTCAACAGAAGATGATTGACAGTCTAAGTGCACAGTTCAACAACTCCATGCTCCAAGCTGTGAAAGGAGAAATTGATGGTATTGATGATTCATATTCAAGCAGTGGAATGGCAATGTATAATACAAATCATTATTTCAATGAAGCCAGTCAGCAAGGGTAAGGATTTTCAGGAAATCCCGGCAACAACTTAGGGGGAGCAATAGAAGGATCAAATAGTCAGACACAATACCACATTGAAAATCAAGAGGACACTAAAGAACATATCTGCTGAGATAAAGAGGTTGATGTCAGTATTATTCCCAGAGTCTAGTTCTTAAGTGATCCAGGTGGTGGAGTAATGATTAGCAAGGACTACTGAGTGTGAATGATTATTTCTCGAGTTTTCTATTTGAAGAAGAAACTAAGAAAGTTACAAAAGCTCTGATAGATCCGGATTGATTGGGTGATTGCAAAGCAAGATGAGCTCAATCAGTTAGCGAGCATATTGTAGGAAAGCTGGTATCCAAACCAAATGATAATATTGTAATTGGTACAAGGATAACCAGAAATCATACTGGATGGCAATGGAATTGTTACGAGGGATAAGGCCAAACTGGATGCTAGGTTATTATCAGGAAGCAGTATTTAACAGAAAGCACCAGTGATGAGACTTGAGGATATTACGACATATCAGGCACCTGATGCACATTACACTTGGAATTGGACTCTAGTAGATGTGTACAAGTGCACTCCTGGTTGGTGAGTCAAAAGAGGAAGTCAATGCACAATAGTTCATGGACTTTGCAGTTGCAGACCTATTGGACCACGTATATCTCTTCTTCACAAGCTCACTTCGGATTAGTATGAACTAGTATACTACTCAATCAATCATCAAGGACATGGTATGGCACTCTAACTGAAGTTACAGTTTAATATGAACTAGTAGAGTCGTCATATTAATAACTCTCTTATCACTAGGCATAAACTTAATCTAATATATGTGCTCTGATATAATGATAATTTTATATATTGGTCTACTAACAAAACTTGTGCAAGATTATTTGCTAAGTAATTGTAGAGTAGGTATGGAGGAGCATGTTGGAAAGGTTACAATTCTTTTTGGAATTACTTCAAGCAGGCCATTAGAATGATTCTTTTAGGAGCTCAAGCAAGCCAAAAGAACAATTCTCTTAGGAGCACAAGTAAACCGAAAGAATGATGGCAGTACAAGTAAGTTAAGGATCTTTTGAAGATGCAAAATTTGGAAGATTCTGAACATGCCAAGACTACTTACCAACAGAAACCACTAAAGCTTGATCAGTGCAACTAAGGTATAATGACAAGCTATAGAGGTATGACGAGCTCACTCTTTTACTCAAATGCTAATAGACAACATGTAATGTTCTCAAGATGCCAAAGTGCAAGGTTCCAAGTGGATCCTAGAGAATCCAATCTTATAGCTATTAACAAGATTATTAGATATCTTAAGGGACTATCAACTCTTGGAGTAAAGTACCCTAAAAGATATTATGCTTAACATGTTTGGCTATATAGATACAGATTATACAGGTTGTAAGAAAGACAGGAGAAGCATCTCTGAGGCTGTCAACTTAAGTGACAGGAGAAGCATCTCGAGAAGTTGTCAACTTCGTGGAAGAAGATTAATTTCTTGTTATGATAAGAAACAACTTTAAATCCAACAACTATGTGGAACACTCTATGACAAGGCACCTTGACACTAGATATCATTTATTTCGAGAGCATGTCTTTTAGTCAAAGAGTCACTTGCAAAAACATTTATTAAATCACTTGTTAAAGTTAATTTTCAAGACTGGTTTGTAAATATGGGATATCATTCATTGCATATTAGTTGGAAATCCCATCTATAAGAAATTCTTAATATAAGTTCACAAGTACTAAATCTTCAATATTTAAAGGACTTGTGAATTTATCAGTAATCCAGTACCTCATACTTAGTGCTACTATCTTGATTATCATGATTACAATATCATTTACATTTATGGTAGTTAAGTGTTATAGCATTAAGGTTGAATATTATTTTAATTGATTTAAATTATGGCTGTAGACAATTCCATTCCATATTAGTCTCATAATTTGAATTGTATTAAAATAATATGCAGCATAGTTATTTGTATCTTGTACGAATAATTGTAATACTTTTAGTATTAGTGATATAATTTAAAATTTTTGTTCTAAGTAATCAATGCTTATTTCTAAAATCACTGATATTGGAAGTTGAACTATTTTCTAAGTCATGTGTATAAAACTCTCAATATTTTATATGCTTAGAAAGTATTTCTAAAATTACTAATTATCCAAAGAGTGATTGCCATATATATAAGTCATATATCATATTGGTGATTATTCAATGATAATTATAAATATTTAAGTGCTAGCATCTAACTCATAGATATTTAGTATTTATTTATTTAATATTTATTTTGGGTAGTTTGGATTATGGAAATTGAAGCAATTTAGTGATGTTATTTTCTCCATAATTCAAACTAACTTAAAATAAATAGGCAGCATGATTGATTATAACTAAATCTGCCAACAATTGATATCTAGTATATTGATTGTAACTTATGTGTAATAAGTTAATTATGAGATTTTGGTTTTAGTGAATTTAGCAATGTTCATATCTCAAGAATTCACTGAAATCATATCATGATTGTAGCATGATTAGTTGTGTGCAATTTTTGGCTTATATCAGTTAATGATATTTAGTTAAGAGTTTAAGTATGAACTAATTATGAATTATTAGTATTTGTGACATTACTTAGAACTCCTCTAAGTAATTAATGCTTATCTTCAATCACTTATACTAATATAGAATTTGTGGAAATTTTTCTTGAGTACAACTATGGTCAATAAAGATTTTGCTTTATTAGAAGTAACCATACGTTGTTCACCTAGAATAATTTTTATATTTATTTGCAAATTCCTAAACACTTGATAATATATGCAGTACTTAATGGATCAAAGTATATGGAACTTAGAATATTTTTCTAAGATTGCAAACAAGACAATGTTGGTTAATGTTGCTTTATTTATCGAACCAGTATTGTTTGAGATACTACAGTTGTTAGGAGTTAACAATTGTATGATATATGAAATTGAATGCTGATGTCTTTTTGATAGATAATTGGTATTCAAATCATTGATATCTTATTTTAATATTTAAAATAGGATGCAACATAATTATTGGTATCTAAAGTACTTGACAAGTATCAGTCAATGATATATTGTTAATATTTTGTTGCAGATAATTGTGAGATTTTAAGTTCTAGTGAATTTATATGAGTTGCTATATCTGAAAGTTTCACTATAATTTAAAATCAGCAGCATAGTCATTCTTGTTAAGATTGTTTATCAATACACAATGTTGTTGATAATAATTTTATAAAGATAAATTATGGAGCTTTTGACATGAATGAGAATTGCTTAGACTTTACCCTAAGTGATCAATGCTTTTACAAAAACTCATTCATGTTGAAAGACAAAATCTTTCTTTCTCTTCTTAATACTACTAAGTCATCAGTCTGTGTCTTAACAAATCATTTATCTTTTTAAGCATAAAAACAGACTTGTGCACTCGAACAGTTTTAGGAGAAAGTCAAACTTCTTTTTACATTGGTGATTGCTTATTTTATTAAAATCTTTTGAAATCACTATTGTACATCATTTTTCTCAAAAGATTAAATGCATAATTTTCATTCATTATAGATCTTAAGTGCATTTTATCTCTATATTGCCATATGTTCTGTGATACAGGTTCAGCCTCCAATGGCATTCTTTCATTGATAGTCATGAGGTTGAAAACCCACAACTTCTATCCCAGACTGTAAAGACAAACACAGAAACAGAACCAACCAACACTCTCTTACCCCTAAAATGAAGTATAAATGAGCGTGAGGGAGAAAGTGCCTTAGTGCACCACATAAGGAAGGTTCTGAAGTCAACCCAGTAGCTCTGTCTCCTACAAAGATGAGTAGTATTTAAAACAAGACAACTGCTAGCTCCCATACATCTTCTCAAAAAGATGTAATGGCTGAAAAAGCATAAAACAGTTACTAGATACATTCTCTCAACAGGGTGCGTCTATTGAAATTCTCCTGTCGGCCAGGGTATTCGATGTAGTGTCACCACCTTAAATATAAACAATTCTTGATGCACAAGGAAATGTTACACACACAAAGGATGAGTTGACGGAAACAAGAGTTTCGACCATTTTACGGCCAGATTCGATTGTTCAAGGTTCTTTAATGGACCAATTACCTTTACAGGTGTTAGGAGAGGATACTGATCAAATAAACCATATGTCAGTGGTCAGTGTCTACCTCCCCAGGACTAATAAACCTGGATGCATCTGTGGATAGTGGATCTGACATGGGTGCATATCGGCAACTTGTTGACAATGATTCAGATATTACCTGATGAGTCACAAGGAAATGTCTTCACAGACATTAGAAGGGAACTTTGATCTTTATGCTAAATTCTTTGGATCATTGTTTACCTTCCCAGAGTTCAAATATGGAACCCTAAAAGGGAAACTAGCAACTTGTAGATATTGACTCAGATTCATCTAACGAGTCTAACAAGGATGGGGATTTGCGAACTCCCATTGCACCACCTGTGACCTCCTTAAGGATGGCTAAGGTGATTTTCCTTGCAGGTACAACTGGATTTTGGAGCTATGAGAGGAGTGATACACTTGTGAGAATGAGTGTAAACACGAGTGGAGAGAAGAGTGAAACACTTGTAAGTTACACAAAACAGAATCACACACTCACAGTAAGTAAGAAAGACAAAAACCATATCCCATTCCCTATCCCTAAACATGGTTCTTGATACTTCGGGTCTCGAATCTGTTTATGATTGGAACCTAACTCTTAGGGACCTAACATTTACAGATTGGATTAGAATACATCGGGACCTTTGTGAGCTCCCAATTGGTAACACTTGGTGATCTCACATTTAGGAAGTATAAGGAGCTGGGAAGATTGGTGAACATGATGATCAACAGTGAAGTTATTCTTGCAGCATTTAACGGGACATGGTTGATCAGATTCTGACTTGTTATTTCTTTTCCAACCAAGTAAAATACGAGAACTCCTTCAGACAACATCATACATTCCTTCTCTAAGGGGGAGATAAAAACTTATATAATAGTTTGGAAGATTTCTCAACTAAGGGGGAGAAATAGCAAGGAGGAGGAAAAAGGTAAAGCACATGTACATCACACAACATCAGAAGAAGTGGTTTGGTTCATCACTATTCTTCATAAAGGGAGAAGCTGTTTTCTAAAAGGGGAATACCATTAGTTCTTATCTGTGGATCCTATTGTACGGGAGATGTTGTAGACGAAGGTGATCTCCTTTAAGCAGTTGATTCTCATAGGGGAGAAGCAAGAGAGATATGCGCTTCTCAACATGAAATGTGGTTGTACAAAAGTAGCTGCTGATGATTACTTCAAGACTGAGAAGTATTATCTGGAAGAGAGTTGAAGAACCAAGGAAATGAAGATGAAACTACTTAAAGATCAGTTCAGTGCTAAAAGAACAAGCATCTTTCATTTCAGTTACTTAAGAAATCTGGAAATGTGGTATTTGATCCAGAGAACTAGTAGCATTATTTACAAGTCATGGTACATTACTTTTTCTAGTTGTCAGTTGAGTTATCCTCTCTATTTAATTTGTTTGTTAAGTTTAACAATCAAATAGGGGGAGATTGGTGGTGAGACTGCGTAACTGTATGAACAGTTATGTGATAACATAATAACAACACTAGAACATGACAGGTTAATAATACTACGTCTACACAAGGAATCCAGAAGAAGAATGATCAGACACATACAAGAATCATAACACAGTATTACAAGTGCAAGTCTATTTGAAGTCATAGAAAAAAGATCATTCAGTGATCAGGCCTCTGTGAAGAATAAACAATTAGTGGACTTGTTGTTTTAATACAGTTGAAGATTCAAGTATAGAAATCAAGTGATTCCAGTAGAAAACAATCTATAGAACTCAAGTCAGAATTCATTAACAAGAAACAATTAGAAAGGATAAGGATATTCAATCTAGGGCTAGTCGTTTGTGAACCACACCAGTGCACTAAGCGTCAGAATTCCAGGATTGATCATTCAAGTCTACAAAAGAAGTGTTAATTGATTTCAAGATCATACAAAAGAATGTATTCAGAATTGAAGAAAAGAAGAAGAAGGAGTGAAAATATTCTAAGGCAAAGAAGTTGATTTTCAACTAGTAGAATTCGACTTGTATGAATTCGACTAGTGGAAAATCAACTAGTAGAATGTTATTCTACTAGTCGATTTCTGACCTCCAAAATTGACTCCCAAAATCGACTTCTACTTAATTAGAATATTCTCTAAGTGCTACACATGTATAGAATTCGACTTCTATATTCTACTAGTCGAATTTCATCAAGGTCAAATTCGACTACTAGGGACTTGGGTTATTTGAAATGCAGCAAATTAGAATGCTTGGACCAGAAGAACCACATATTCAATTTGGTTTTAAGTCTACAATAAAACAGAAATCTCAGCATTTATTCAGAAGAGATTTTTCTTAACCAGCAAACTGAGAAGCTTTTATGGAGAGCATTACGGAGCATTCATGTTCATATTAATTGCTTTGTAACTGTACTGTTATGCTGTTGAAATTTCTGTAGAAGCTAATCAATTGATTAGATTGTAACAACATTAAGGTTTATATCAATCGAAATATATTCCTTGAATTGTGATGTGTTTTTACTTTCCAGCATAAACTAAGAACTTGTTTTGAATCAGAATTAATTGGTGGTATCTTATTCAACCCCCCCTTCTACGATACTTTTGGACCTAACACTCCCCCTAAGCTATTGCTGGGATTTCCTGAAAATCCTTACCCTTGCTGTCTGGCTTCATTGAAATAATGAGTTGTGTTATACACTGTCATTCCACTGCTTGGATATGAATCATTAATACCATTAATTTAACCTGTAACAGCTTGGAGCATTGAGTTGTTGAACTGTGCACTTAGACTCTCAATCATCTTCTGTTGATCAACCATAAATGCCCTGTAGGTTATAGACTCCACTGAGTATCCATGGAAAATATCCTTACAAGTCTTAGCTGCAAATGCCAAGATCTTTAAACAACTACATTTTATTGTTTGCTTCTGTAGAACATTCTCTCCAATCACTTTCAGGTTATCGAGTGTTTGCTTCTGTTGGCCATTAACTCATTTATGGTCTTCATGTATACATCCTGATCGAGGCTTGATCTTACTTGTAGCAAAATGTGTTTACTATTTCTTTTACAGTTGCTTCCAGCTTGATCTTCTTTGATGTGATCAATCACCATATGTGATGTATTGTCTTGAGAACGCACAAACAACAACTTTGTGTTAAGAGCAGTCATTAATCATCACTAAGTTATATCTTTAGTTTGATGTGATGTTATCTTTGACTTCTCTTTCTGACATCCCTCACATTTATCATCCTTCTGAATTCCAGATGAGGCATTCCTCTACCTAACCCCTTTTTATAAAAGAGTTCCTTGAGTTGATGTTCAAGGGTGAGAGATTCTAATTCCATAGCTAAACTTTGGTCAGATGAAGCTTTACAGTAGAAACCATTGACTTCACCTTTTCAGGGATTGCAGTCTAGCCACGGGCATATCCTCCCCTTACTCTTAACAAGAGCAAGCTTCTCAACCTTCCTGCTTCAGTAGAGACATTAATCCTTCGTTGAATTGATATTTTGTCCTTTGATGCAGAACTGTCTGATAAGAGGATTTGTGTCTTGATTCTCTAGAAAGAAAGATGCTTCAACTGTTATCAGTGACTCCAATAATTAGTTGTTATCAGTGATATCAATTGTTGAATCCATGATGACATCCCTTTTTCCGTATAGTTTGTCCCGTGATGAAAACCTTTGATGTCATCTCTAGAGATTCTTGACGGAATAGCTTATGTTAATCACACTTGATTATGAGGCTCTTTCTTTGATCATATGCCTTGAGTATGAATTACCAAGAATACATATGAATCAATTAACCTGTTATATCCCGCACTCAGAAATGGATTAACAGTTCTTGGTACCCAACTTATCAGTTTGGGTCCAGATGGATTAGAGATCATACTATAAACAAAGATAACAACAGCTGCAACCTTATCATGCTAATTCTTATCTTTGACTGACCATTGTCTTCATTATAATACCCTTAATAGATTTATCTCTAGGCTAAGGGAAAAATGGTTCCAACCTTACAAAAGAAGGACTAGCAGTCTTTGCCCTATTGTAATTCTAAACATGCTTTTTCTACAATTAATGAAAGTACTAAGAAATGCATTTTAGGTATTGAAATAAGAAATCATTGTATTAAGAATACATGACATTCATTCAAAAACATTACATATAAGAATTAAGAAATATAAGCATGATATAGAACAAACAGAATTAACAAACAAATCATTAATTCTATCTAGTCCAATCTCGTTGAAGTATCTCATCTAGCGGTCTCAATCAAAACATAAACTAATACATCTTAACAAACAATTCAGATTAAATGAATGAATCACATTGCAATAGGATACATGAGATAATCATAAACAAAGGTCTTAAGTGCTGGAAAACATATATCTCACTAAAGCAATTAATTATGTTCAATAAATATTAAAACACATATTTAAGATCATCTTAAGTAACATGCACAAGTTAAACATCAATCCTAGTTACCAGAAAAATATTCTAGTTAACTAGTTCAGCATTATCTATGTGTGATGTTATCATGCTTGTGCGAGTGTTAAGCATTTAAACACTAAGATCTTATCATGCACTGAATATTGAGAGCAAAATATTTTCAATAATTTGAAACCTGAGATATGTGAGTTGGACTGTAATATCCCATATTATCATATATTATTATTATTATTATTTGAAGTTATTTATATGATTTTTATGTGAATTTTAGTGAATTATATGCTAATTGGAATTGATATTTGGATGTTTATATATGTGATAAGTTTTGAGTATTATAATTTTATATGTCCATAATAAAATATAGATAATTATGATATTTTCCTGATAATTTTTGGGCGGTTATATGATTTTATAATGATTTATGGATTTATTAATTATTTTCAGAGTAATTATAAAACTATTTTATAAAGCCAGGAATCCTCCAACTTCAACCGTTTTTCCATTTTTACAACCCGAAACTCTTCCGAAAACTCCTTCCTAAACTAATCTAGTAATTCCGGACATTTTTCGTGTTTTAACTTTTTTAATACGGATTACAGTTTGACCCGTACGCGTCCCAACGTAAAATTTTCGATACGATAATCATTTCGGTAAATCAATAAAACCCGTATTCTCGAGAGATGGGATATTTTACATTATTTTCTCATAGGGTGTTTTATAAGAAGCTCGGTTTTGATAGTTATCTAATTATGGTATTAAATTGTATCATTTTTATATGAATCGATCCGTAATTTAGACGCGTGTTTATTTACGTCTTTATCGAGTTACTCGTTTTATTTCATTTTATGTGCATTAGAATGTGTTTTATGTGTTTTCGGAATTTTCTGTTAATTTAGGAATCGTTTCTGCTTTTCAAAAAGAAACTGACCGGGACCCCACTGGGAAGTCAAAGCCCACAAAATTTACATTTTTATTTTTATAAAATTATACTTATTTCAAATACTTTGTATTTCTATATTTTTGAATTATTCGCAATTTTGGGAAAAATTTGATACAAATTTTATATTTTACTGTTTTTAAAATTATTCCCCGTAATTATAATTTTTGGGGCTTAATAATTTTAATTAAGGAATAAAAACACCCTAAATTGATTTTGGGGTATTTATTTTTCAGAAAATATAAATAGCCTAAGTTAATTATTTATTTCATTTTAATTCATTAGAAACAAATTGAAGAACACAAGTTTGGGGGTAAAATTCTTGAGCAAACCTTTGATTCATGGATTCGATTGATTCCGGGAACCAAATCAAACGTTCCACCTATCACATCAATCCTTGTTTCAAGCACTACAAATTAATACCAGTTTCAACATCTGAGATTGAGTATTGGTAAAAATCAAATTTTGGTTCTTGTTCTTGAATATCGTTTTGATTCTTGAATGATTGTTGGATGTTCTTGTTGATTGAATAAGTTTCCTGAAATGATTTAGAGTCGATTCATATATTTAGTTGAATTGTTTGAGTCCCGATCGATTAAAGTCGAGTTTCATGTTTTTATAATTTTTGATTTCGATTTTCCAGTTTAAAATAGAGTTCTTAATGATTATTGATGCTCGGAATAGATTCTGCATGTTCTGAGCTTTAATTTCATATATTATACGATCGATTTGGTTAAGTATTGCTTCGATTCGTCTTCTCCGTTTAATCGACGGTATTTGGCCGGGATGATGTTCGGAAGGTTTACTGTGAATTCTGGTTATGGATTTGGGTTATTCAGGATTGGTGGAGTCATTTAGAGCCGCTTAACGGTTGAAACGGGGTTGATATGAGGGTTGTAGGCTTGCCGGAAGGATGCCGGGACTCGGCCGGAATCTGGAAATTCCAGAAACCGGCGAGACTCCGGTCATCTTCTTCGCGGAGTTCGGCGAAGCCCCACCCCCTCAAACCACCGTTTGATCCAACGAAGGGGATGACCAGTTTACTAAATCTGTTTGCCTGTTTCTTTTAAAATAAATCAAAAGAATTTATTTTCTATTTATCTAAAAACCAATTAGTTTAATTTCAAAAATTAATTACTTATCATTTATAATTCTAAAAAAATTATTTTCTTAATTGTTTTAAATTCCAAAAATTATTTCTTAAATCATTTTCAAAAATCTATATTTGTTTTAATTATTTATAATTTATTTTAATTAATTATTTATAGATTTATTTATTGGTTAATTCATTTAATCAATTAGTTTTATTTATAAATAGTTAAATTAAAATATAATTATTTATAATAATACAAATAAATCCTAAAAATGGTTTTTAAGCTTTTAAAAATTATATTTTGGTATTTATAAATCAATTATTTTTTTTATTAATTAATTTATTTCCATTTAATTCTTATTTTATTCATAATAAATGAACCGTTCGTCCGTTTAATACAAAACGAACGCGTACAGACTCAGAAAAACATTACGCTTCCGATAAAAATACTTTGAAGACCTAATTTATTTTCTATTGCAACATCGTTTGATTTGTGAGTCAGTATGAGCCGGTATTTCATTGATAAATTTTGTTATTGACCCGGTTTTAGTTTTAAACGTACCTAGTCGAACCTTCTGACGAACCGAGGCATGTATTACATGAATTATGTGATACATGGATTATGTGTTTATATGTTATGTGAATTACGTGTGTACGTGGGTCAAGAGTCTTGTGTTGGACTGTCTTCTTTATGTGCGGGCTATCGTATGGGTAGACAATAGGGCTTTGACGCGCAATTCGTCGAGTAATTATCGTTTAGACGATTAAAGTTGTATCTTTTAATTATAGATACGAGACTTTTAAGATGATCAGGACCATATGGAATGGAATGGTATTGGATATCTGGTTTCTAGCAATCGCAGGAGCAGCACATCAGTGAATTGTCGAAAGGAAAGACGGTGATGCCATGAGATGTCAGAATGAGGAATTGTATTATTGCGAGTGTGACTAACTCCTAAAAATCCAAAGGCAAGTATTCCTATCATCACTTATTGTTCAAGTGATATATATTTTGATTCCTATTATGCAAGTATTACTTTCCCTATTCTCAGTTCTGAATAGATAAATGTTTTACATATCGCTGAAATAAATGATTCCGTTTATGCAAGTACTAATCGGCTATTCTATTTTCAGAATAGTCAAGTGTTTTACTTATCCAACTATCGGATTTATAAATGTTTTGGATTTTCAGAAAGATGACGTTGTTTCGGGTTTTCTGCCCAAATAAATGGGCGAATAAACTTTATAAGGGTGTCGAGTATTATGACCCCTCTTAATAAAAAGTTTTAAGATTGGATGATCACAAATTGCGTAAGAGGTCGTGGCGGCGGTCCAGCGGAGATTTAGGTATTATACAGGATATAATACCTTTAGGCCGATATGTGCCTTGGGTGCCCCATTTGTTTAGTTGGATATGCTTCGGCATACCAGTGTTGCTCCACGGTTGATCACCGGCAGCAACACACCGTCGTTTGAGAATTCCAATCTAAATTATTATATTGCTTTTGATAATCATAGAATAAATGATTTATCAACTGTTTTGGTTTTCAATAAAGGTGAAATGCATTTTTGATTCAGTTTTTTGCTTGATGTGGATATTTAGGTTGTTAAGTATAAAAGGTGGTATTAGTATAGATGATTGATGTTGACTTCAGTATTGGATGTTGAGAGCATCAAAGTTCGTATTGATATCTAATTTGATATGACAACAAAATAAGTATTAATATCAAGAATTCAGTTTTGAATAAAGTTTATGATTCATTCCATATTCATTATTTCATGTTATTGTTATTTATGATATTTCTGTAAACACTATTTACGAGCTTTGTTCTCGTCAAGATCCAAAGTATTGCTGAAACATATCGCTCGAAAATACCAAAAGGAGTTTTGAATACTGAGGAGGAATCAATTCTGGGATTCCTTACCTAAATTTTCTGTTTCAGCAATTATGATTTTAAAATGATCTGCGCTATTGCTGATATCGGTTTTATATCAAATCGACCGTATATATATTACAATGATCTTGCTAAGCATTTCTTTCGCTCATACTTGCCTATTTTCAAATTTAACCTCCAGTGAGGATTAACTTGCGCTGTTTAGCCGCGTAAATCAAGGAAGCAAAGAAGAAGCTTTTGGAAGGTGGTTGGTCCTGGGTTTGCGAACTAGTGTAAGCTTTATTGTGTAAAGTTGTTTATATCATATTATATTATAGTTGTGTATTTTATAGTTAGGTCTATTGAAAAGAGTTTTAAAAGAAAGTGAAAATTTATTTGTGGAACTTGGACATCTTGTTTCGAGAACTATAACCTTAAAAGATCTTGGATTAGTTTGGGATCATAAATGATAAATATCTTCTGCTGGCTTTTGTTTATTGATTAAATAGGTTATTTTGGATTGAGGTTTCATAGTGACGACCAAATCCCCCGACCCCAGGTTTGGGGGCGTAACAGGTTGGTATCAGAGCTGAGGTTATAGTAAACTAGAAATGAGAGTGTGTAGGAGTGTGTATAGCTATGTGAGGACGCTTGAGCTCTTATCGAGTTCCTGTTGGACTATGAGATATAGTACCACCGAGTAAGCTAAGATAGGCACATTGATTTGAGATGGTTGTGATGAGCTAGGCCAAACTCCTGGCAGTTGCAAAGCTTTATTGGGGAATCTTCACAGGCTACTACGATTCGATGATGATGAAGATTATCGATATCCTTAGAATGTGAAGAAGTGTCTAGAATCAGATGGCGAGTCAATAGAAGAGTTTAAATAGAAGATGAGTATTGAGACTTTGGCAATAACTTCTCTTTCTATAACTTCTTCTGTCATCTCTCGAAAAGAGGTATCTATTAAATGACATAATCCATAGCACCCATTTTCAATCACGTACTATGCTAGAGGCTGTCATGAAACCTATTTTCAGGTTTTGATAGCTCTGCCAAGTTATGATAATTTAACTTCCACTTTTCTTATATGGTGGATAGTTTCTTGTTGATGTGACATCGCTTGCTCATTTTGTGCCAGAATTTTATTATCTGGATTTCATTTCCTTCATAAATATTAGCTTTGAAATCTTTCTAGTTTTATTCATTTTATTTTGGATCCCTTTGATATTCCTTTATTCTGATTGAGATGAACAACCTTAACTATAGGGGACCCAAGGTATACCTGTCTGTGTGATAGGAGTTGGATGGGACGCCATCACTTGTGTGTGTTGTGACTACAAGAAGGATTACAACCTTTAGTAGTGTCTTAATTTGAACACGCAATACCAAGTTCATTTGATCATATTGATCTCTCAGTTATTCTTTCATTTCAATAATACTTTCTCAAAAATTCAAATTATGGTAACCACAATGGTGGGACACCCGTTATGATATGAATTTCTTTTCTCTTTGGAATTCCATGATTTTATTATCTCAAATATCCGAAGGTATGCCAATCAAGTTGGACTGAGTTATCTTTGTCAAGTTAGAGTAAGACTGGGGATGGGATTACCAACAGCAACAGTGAATTGCAAGGCGATGAAAATATTGGTGGTGTATAACGCGGTTAGTCTGTTTCTTTATTTCTCTCTCTCTTCCTTTTTTTTCTTCCTCTTATCTTTCTCTCTATTCTTCTTTCTCTCGATCAGTAAAAGTGATTCTAGTGAGAAGTTGGTCAAATTAATAGTGCGAAGTGAAGCTCCCTTAATTATCGGGTCATACAAGGAATCCAAGTTTATCTGAATTTTGAGAAAAGTTGCGTATGTAAGATTGGGAAGTTGGTAACAAAACCCTTAGTGCTTTCTTTTGCTGATTCCGAGGACGGAATCCTTATAAGGGGGTAGATTATAATATCCCATATTATCAGATATTATTATTATTATCTGAAGTTGTTTATGTGATTTTTATGTGAATTTTAGTGAATTATATGATAATTGGAATTGATATTTGGATTTTATATAGGTGATTAATTTTGAGTATTTTAATTTTTATATGTCCAGAATAAAATATAGATAATTGTGATATTTTTTCAAAAATTTTTGATCGGTTATATGATTTTATAATGATTTATGGATTTATTAATGATTTTTCTGAGTAATTATAAAACTATTTTATAAAGTCAGGAATCGTTAAACTTCAACCATTTTTGTATTTTTACAACCCGAAACTCTTCCGAAAACTCCATCCTAACCTAATCTGGTAATTCCGGACATTTTCCGTGTTTTAAATTTTTCAGTCTGGATTACGGTTTGACCCGTACGCGTCCCAACGTAAAATTTTAGATACTATAATCATTTCGGTAAATCAATAAAACCCATATTCTCGAGAGACGGGATATTTGACATTATTTTCTCATAGGGTGATTTATAAGAAGCTCGGTTTTGATAGTTATCCAATTATGGTATTAAATTGTATCATTTTTATAGTTACTTAGCGGCTAAGTAATCTATTTTCGGATCCAATATGATCCAATAAGATACTTGTTACGTGTTTAAGATGCATTTATATTAATCGATCCGTAATTTAGTCGCGTGTTTATTTGCGTCTTTATCGAGTTACTCGTTTTATTTCATTTTATGTGCATTAGAATGTGTTTTATCTGTTTTCGAGGTTTTCTGTTAATTCAGGAATCGTTTCTGTTTTTTAAAAACAAATTGACCGGGACCCCACCGAGACGTCAAAGCCCACAAAATTTACGTTTTTATTTTTATAAAATTATACGTATTTCAAATACTCTGTATTTTTATATTTTTCAATTATTCGCACTTTTGGGGGAAATTTGATACAAATTTAATATTTTACTGTTTTTAAAATTATTCCCCGTAATTATAATTTTTGGGGCTTAATTATTTTAGTTAGGGAATAAAAACACCCTAAATTGATTTTGGGGTATTTATTTTTCAGAAAATATAAATAGCCTAAGTTAATTATTTATTTCATTTTGTTTCATTAAAAACAAATTGAAGATCACAAGTTTGGGGGTGAAATTCTTGAGCAAACCTTTGATTCATGATTTTGATTGATTCCGGGAATCAAATCAAACGTTCTACCTATCAAATCAATCCTTGTTTCAAGCACTACAAATTAATACCAGTTTCAACATCTGAGATTGAGTATTGGTAAAAGTCAAATTTTGGTTCTTGTTCTTGAATTTCATTTTGATTCGTGAATGATTGTTGGATGTTCTTGTTGATTGAATAAGTTTCCTGGAATGATTTAGAGTTGATTCATATATTTAGTTGAATTGTTTGAGTCCCGATCGATTAAAGTCGAGTTTCATGTTTTTACAATTTTTGATTTCGATTTTCCAGTTTAAAATAGAGTTCTTAATGATTATTGATGCTCAGAATAGATTGTGCATGTTCTCAGCTTTAATTTCATTTATTATACGATCGATTTGGTTAAGTATTGTTTCGATTCGTCTTCTCCGTTTAATCGCTAGTTTTTGGCTGGGATGATGTTCGGAAGGTTTACTGTGAATTCTGGTGATGGATTCGGGTTATTCTGGATTGGTGGAGTCGTTTAGAGCCGCTTAACGGTTGAAACGGGGTTGATATGAGGGTTGTAGGACTGCCGGAAGGATGCCGGGACTCGGCCGGAATCTGGAAATTCCAGAATCCGGCGAGACTCCGGTCATCTTCTTCGAGGAGTCCGGTGAAGCCCCACCCCCTCAAACCACCTTTTGATCCGAAGAAGGGGATGACCTGTTTACTAAATTTGTTTGCCTGTTTCTTTTAAAATATATCAAAAGAATTTATTTTCTATTTATCGAAAAACCAACTAGTTTAATTTCAAAAATCAATTACTTATAATTTATAATTCTAAAAAAATTATTTTCTTAATTGTTATAAATTCCAAAAATTATTTCTTTTATTATTTTCAAAAATCCATATTTGTTTTCATTATTTATAATTTATTTTAATTAATTATTTATAGATTTAGTTAATTCATTTAATCAATTAATTTTATTTATAAATAGTTAAATAAAATACAATTATTTATAATTAATTCAAATAAATCCTAAAAATTGTTTTCAAGCTTTTAAAAATTATATTTTGGTATTTATAAATCAATTAATTTTATTATTAATTGATTAATTTCTATTTAATTCTTATTTTATTCATAATAAATGAATCGTTCGTCCGTTTAATACAAAACGAACGCGTATAGACTCGGGAAAACATTACGCTTCCGATAAAAATAATTTTGAGACCTAATTTCTTTTATATTGCAATCTCGTTTTATTTATGAGTCAGTATGAGCCGGTATTTGATTGATAAATACTGTTATTGACCCGATTTTAGTTTTAAACGTACCGAGTCGAGCCTTCTGACGAACCGAGGCATGTGTTAAATGAATTATGTGATACGTGGATTATGTGTTTATATGTTATATGAATTACATATGTACGTGGGTCGAGAGTCCTGTGCTGGACTGTCTTCTTTATGTGCGGGCTATCGTATGGGTAGACAATAGGGCTTTGACACGCAGTTCGTCGAGTAATTATCGTATAGACTATTAAAGTTGTATCTTTTAATTATAGAGACGAGTCTTTCAAGACGATCAGGACCATATGGAATGGAATGGTATTGGATATCTGGTTTCTAGCAATCGCAGGAGCAGCACATCAGTGAATTTTTGAAAGGAAAAACGGTGATGCCATGAGATGTCAGAATGAGGAATTGTATTATTGTGAGTGTGACTAACTCCTAAAAATCCAAAGGCAAGTATTCCTATCATCACTTATTGTTCAAGTGATATATATTTTGAATCCTGTTATGCAAGTATTTCTTTCCCTATTCTCAGTTCTGAATAGATAAATGTTTTATATATCGCTGAAATAAATGATTCCGTTTATGCAAGTACTAATCTGCTATTCTATGTTCAGAATAGTCAAGTGTTTTACTTATCCAACTATCGGATTTATAAATGTTTTGTATTTTGAGAAAGATGATGTTGTTTCGGGTTTTCTGCCCAAGTAAATGGGCGAATAAACTTTATAAGGGTGTCGAGTATTATGACCCCTCTTAATAAAAAGTTTTAAGATTGGATGATCACAAATTGCGTAAGAGGTCGTGGCGGCGGTCCAGCGGAGATTTAGGTATTATACAGGATATAATACCTTTAGGACGATATGTGCCTTGGGTGCCCCATTTGTTTAATTGGATATGCTTCGGCATACCGGTGTTTCTCCACGGCTGATCAGCGACGGCGTGTTAAATTTTTAATCTAAATTATTATATTGCTTTTGATAATCATAGAATAAATGATTTATCAACTATTTTGGTTTTGAATAAAGGTGAAATGCAGTGTTGATTCAATTTCTGCTTGATGTGGATATTTAGGTTGTTGTTAAGTATTAAAGGTGGTATTAGTATAGATGATTGATGTTGACTTCAGTATGGCATGTTGAGAGCATCAAAATTCGTATTGATATCTAATTTGATATGACAACAAAATAAGCATTAATATCAAGAATTCAGTTATGAATAAAGTTTATAATTCAATTCCATATTCATTGTTTCATGTTATTGTTGTTTATGATATTTTCGTAAACACTATTTACGAGCTTTGTTCTCGTCAAGATTCAAAGTATTGCTGAAGCATTTCGCTCGAAAATACCAAAGGAGTTTTGAATACTGAGGAGGAATCATTTCTGGGATTCCTTAACTAAATTTTCTGTTTCAGCAATTATAATTTTAAAATGATCTGCGCTATTGCAGATGTCGGTTTTATATCAAAATGACCGTATATATATTACAATGATCTTGCTAAGCCTTTCTTTCGCTCATACTTGCCTGTTTTCAAATTTAACCTCCAGTAAGGATTAACTTGCGCTGTTTAGTCGCGTAAATCAAGGAAGCAAAGAAGAAGCTTTTGGAAGGTGGTTGGTCCTGGGTTTGCGAACTAGTGTAAGCTTTATTGTGTAAAGTTGTTTATATCATATTATATTATAGTTGTGTATTTTATAGTTGGGTCTAGTATACTTCTTTTCGAAGCTATACTAGCGAGTTAGATTTTGAAATTAGTATTAGTGAAAAGAGTTTTAAAAGAAAGTGAAAATTTATTTGTGGAACTTGGACATCTTGTTTCTAGAACTGTAACCTTAAAAGATCTTGGATTAGTTTGGGATCATAAATGATAAATATCTTCTGCTGGCTTTTGTTTATTGATTAAACAAGTTATTTTGGATTGAGGTTTCATAGTGATGACCAAATCCCCTGACCCAGGATTTGGGGGTGTAACATGGACCATCTTCAAAGATTGCTATGAAAGCAAGATATTCATTATTCTCGTCATCTGATCCATCCTAACTCTTTCCCGTGCACTATAAGTTTTGATTGGCTGCTTCCCTAAGAAAATATTCCACCTTTGTCACAACTCCTTAACTGAATCCCTACTCATCCGTGTTTGTCAAGCTTTTTGTTCTGTTGCAGCAAAACCCCTGATAGTTACTTGACATATATTGCTTATCATACTTGTAACTATCAAATCTTGTTTATGTCCCAATCTCAATCTTGTAATCACCCCTTGAATTGAATCTGTAAGAATCTTCGCTTCGGAGTAGATAGGCTTGATCCTTGGATATAGAATAAGTACTCATTGTGAATCTTATTCGACTAAACTTCCTTGACATGTGAAACACTTCCTTGACGTCCAGTCCCTCAAATGTTTCTACCTGAGCTTCCTCTGATTCAACTATCAGTAACTCTTATATTCTGTCCCGAGGTTCCAATTTTAATGCATGTAACTGGGATATTTGTATGTCCCCACTATTCTCTCTGACCTCCGCAATTCCTGCCTATATGATCTCATTGATTCCCGGATAAATGTAGCATTGGTATAAACCACTATGTGACTGTACAATCTGGAATCATTAGAGTTGTGTTTAAAAATTTTGAGAAAACTTGTACCCGTAGAAATTTCATTCCTTTCTTGCATCTGAAAACCCGGTGAAATCCCTATGGAGTAAGCCTTTGAGATGAATGTCTTATACCTTTATGGTGTTCACGAATCACCCTATACTTTGAGATGAATGTCTTATCAATGTTGTTTATTATTCTATCTATTGAATTACATTTTTTATGATGTTGTTATTATAGAATTGGATGGTTTTCTAAAAATGGGGACCAGATTCATGGTCATACCAAATTCGTGGTTGTATTAGGCCAATGTGCGCCTTGGATCTAGTGTATAGAGCAGAGCTGTGTGCCTTGCTCGGGATTAGTGCGTGACTGATCAGCAGCCTAACCTTGATTTTTAAAATTAAATGTGAATATTCAATTCTAATCACTGCTTAACAAGAACTTGATCCTTTTAAATCATTTGATTTGACCATTGTTTAATCTCAGTATTGTCATTGTGACTGTTAGGTCCCAAATTATCATGGAAAGGGGGTTGAATATGATATTCACTAAATTAAAAAATTCTTTCAAATATTTTGCGGATATAAAATTTAGTGCTCAGTTAGTGGTTCCGTGTTCTTGAGAGGAATAATGTTTAGAATAATAAAACGAGGAACACAAGATATTCGGGGAATATATATTCGTATATAAATCCGCGAGGGGTGTTGCTACACTCCGGTAAATAAATTAACCAGCTACAATCTAAGAACAACAAAGTTCCCAGCTTCTACAAAGATTAACAAATTAAATCCTATAAAATGTTCTAGCTTTTGTTTGTCTAAGGATTTAATTGCCGGGTAATGATTATAATGCCCCTAAGAATATACAAGAGTTAAATCGGGCATTATAATGTTACTCCGATGAGAAGAATAACTGATATGGATTTGTATGTATATCTCCTCTATATCTCTTTGCCTCAGTTCTTCACCTCTTTTAGGAGAGAAGATGAACATAACTAATCTAATTGCTTGAATGCTTCTGCTGCTGTGTAGACTTGTATATCAATAATGTGTGGCTGAGGAGAGAGGGCTTGCTAACCTGCAACCAGAGTTATTTCCACAAACAAAATGTAACCTGCGACTACTTATTACATAACCTGCGACTAAGTATAATAGGTAACTTGTTTCTCTAGTCTAACAACTAGCGACTAACAACTTTTGTTAACTTTATTCACAAGATGCGACAGGTAAACTTTGGTTGCCTTCTTTTGTTTCATTGATTTCTTTTTTCCTTTTTCCTTTTTTTTGTTTATCTTTTTCCTTTTGTTTTTGTTTTTATTTTATTTTTTCTTTTTTCTTTTTCTTTTTGATTTCTTTTATGTTTAAATTGTAACTAAATTAATTTATAAAATAAACTTAAATATAACTTATATAAATAAACTAATTTAGATTTAAAAATAAACTTATTTAAAGTTTATAAAATAACTCATTTTAAATTTATTAAATAAATTATATTAAAGTCCTCTAAATAAATTTATTTAATTTAACAATTAAACTTTGAGTTTCGCCAATCCCTCAAGTCGCTTAGCTGTATATCCCGCGCACCTCTTCTCGTACTTTAGCAGATAAACGTTCAATCCAAGTATGTTCCTCAACTTAACAATTCTTCTAAAAATAATATCCAGATTCCTTTCACAAACTATTGACGCGTAATGCAACTAGTTTGGTTCACAGACAACTAACCCTGATTCAGGTCTTCGTATTATAGTCTTGATTATATTGTTAAGCTTACAACAACTTTATCGCTTCGAACACTGACTTCAATAAACAAATGTACTTACACTGGAATCCTTTTCGGTACTTTACAGAACGTCTCCATTGCTACTACAATCTTGAATACTTTATTCACTATTCTTCACCGATGCTTGAACATATAAATGAACTACTGTCAGTAAGTATAAATTCAAGACTACAGGTGTCTTCGTTAACCTCTGTCTATACCTTGTCTTCAATTCTTCAGATTCCTATGCTTCATACATTGTCTATCTTCAATCAATGCCAATACACTGAAATCTTCTAGTAGCACTTATACACTAAATCTTTATCATTTCTGAAACCTTGAAAGTCTTTAACCTTTATTCTTCACTGAGGCATGAACATAATAATGAGCTTCTCTCTGTGACCTGTAAACAGACTTCAAGCCTTCTTCTAATCTTCTGATTCTTTGTATTTGCCTTGTCTTTATTTCTTCTGATTTCTTGTGTAGACGTAATATTATTAACCTGTCATGTTCTAGTATTGTTCTCATGTTGAGTTATCACGTAACTGTTCATACAGCTACGCAGTCTCACCAACAATGACTTGCTGAGCAAGTTAGCTAACTCTTATGAATCTGTTTACGTTCTTTTCCAGTTAAGAAGGAAGTGGTTGGTAGCGAGGATGCCCAGACCAGTGAGCGAGCTAGGATTCCTGGTTGAGATGAAATAAGCTAGCAGGAGCCTTTTACTTTAGTTTTGAGTTTTTGAAAGTTTGTAAGAATGTTTTACTATTAGTTGTAAGTTAAACTAGTTAGAATTTGGTACGTTATAATATAATTAAGGTTGTAGCTTGTGTTCATACTTTAACCTATTACGATCCGTGGATGTGTAATGTCGGATCATTGCATATGTTATTTCATAAATAGGTTTATATTGTGTGTGTGTGTGTGTGTTTTTGTTGTAAACCCCAAACTTCTAATACGAGTTTGGAGGGCGTCACAGGTTTGGTATCAGAGCTACAGGTTATAAGTCACTGACACAAGCCTAGATTGTTAGGATTGGATAGAAGGTTAGAGTTATGAATAAGCAATAGAAGATAGGACATCCAGAGGTTGAGTGCGATTGTATATTAGATCTCTAGTATGATTCGTGTTGTGATTTGAGATTCTTATCTTTCAGTGTTAATTTTCAGATAGCAATGATGGTAGATCCTATTATTCCTGTACCATCTGATCATTCGGAGCCTTCAGTTCATGGACCGTCATCCCCACCCAAATTTGATCCACGCCCTATTCTTCCACTATTGTTAGCTATATTACCTCCTGCTTTGACGGTTGCACCTCTTCGAGCTATTTCGCCACCCCTTGATGTGAGACCACCTATTCGAGGACCCACACATGCTGGTTTTGACTCAACCAGCCATTCAGTTACAGGTGCATCTTTTCAGTTTATCCCATGCCCTGTTCCATACCATCAATTTGAGGCTTTTCTTATGGAGCGAGAGACCCTGTTGGCATAGATTCAGGAGATACAGCATATTGCGAGGACCACAGACACTGACAGGAGTGCGAGGGAGCTTCGCAGTAAGATTCATGTGGTACAGAGGGTAGGTGAGGCTAGTCTACATGGAGCTACTAGTGAGTATGCGGCCCCAAATGCTCTTTTGTAGTGGACTAGAGAGATGTTAGAGGATCTTGCGAGACTTGGAGGTCCATAGTTTTCATGGAGCTAGATGACAGATTGTTGTGAAAGTTGTTATATGTATATTAGTGATGTAATGTGTATCAACAGATTTTTGTTTTGTATATATAGACTAGACTTGCTGACTAGTGGGTAGGCTTGTTGTACCTTTTACTTTTGCTGAAATATTTTACGCTTGTACTACCAAACTTTGAGACACACACATATATATATATATTAGTACCTTTCCTTTTCCAGCATTGTCATTTATATTACTGCACCTATTTCATCTTATTTTATTTATTGCACCAGTTATAAACTCTTGTGATAACACATACTGTTGGTGAGACTGCGTAGCTGTATGAACAGTTACGTGACAACTCAACACAATAACAACACTAGAACAGGACAGGTTAATAATACTACGTCTACACAAGAAATCGGGAAGAATGAAGACAAGGCAAATATAAAGAATCAGAAGATTAGAAGAAAGCCTGGAGTTTGTCTACAAGTCACTGAAAGAAGTTCATTAATATGATCATGCCTCAGTGAAAAAAAAAGGTTAAAGATTTCAGGGTTTCAGAAAGGTTGAAGATTCAATATACAAGTGCTACCGGAAGATTTCAGTGTATTGGCATTAATTGTTGATAGATAGTGTTCGAAGCATAGGAATCTGAAGAATTGAAGACAGGGTATAGACAGAGGTTAATGAAGACGTTGTCTAAAGTACCAGAAAGGATTCCAGTGAAATTACAGTTGTTTATTGGTAGTTAGTGTCTGAAGCAATAAAGTTGAGGCAAGCTTAACAATGTAATCAAGGCTATAATACAAAGACCTGAATCGGGGTTAGTCGTCTGTGAAATAGACCAATTACACTAGGGGTCAACAGCTCGTGAAAGGAATCTGGGTATTATTTATAGAAGGATTGTTAAGTTGAGGAACATACTTGGATTGAACGTTTATCTGTTAAAGTACGCGAAGAGGTGCGCGGGGTATACAGCTAAACAACTCAGGGGACTAGCGAAGCTTAAAGTTTAATTGTTAAATTAAATAAATTATTTAATGGACTTTAATATAATTTATTTAATAAACTTAAAATGATTTATCTTATAAACTTTAAATAAGTTTATTTTATAAATCTAAATTAGTTTATTTATATAAGTTATATTTAAGTTAATTATATAAATTAATTTAGTTTCAATTTAAACTTAAAAAGGAAAAAGAAAAAAAAGAAATAGAAAAAGAAAAAAAAAGAAAAGAAAAACAAAAGAAAAAGGAAACAAAAAAAGGAAAAACAAAAAGAAAACAAAACCAAAAGAAAATAGAAATCAAAAGAAAAAGAAATGAATAAACAAAAGTAACCAGGGAGGGGCATTGTCGCCACAGGAGAGGTTGTTGGTTTATATGTTTAAGTACATAAACATGTACTTGGTAGAACCTTGTCGCCACAGAGCCAATTTCTAAGGTGTCGCCACAGAGCACATCTAATTGTCTGGTCTAGTTTTCTAATGCAAGGTTTCCCCTGTGGTCGCCACAGGGGAGTTAGAATAAAATCAGTTATCTCCTTGTACCCCCTTTGTCGCCACATACTCCTGTCGCCATAGAGTAAAGAAGTTGTCGCCACACAGAAGCTCTCAACCTCAGCCACAAAATTATTGGATAAAGTCTACACTTTGCGGCAGAAGATTAATGAGCCATTCATTCTGAAATATTTCCTGTTCATCTTCTCTCCCAAAAAGAGAAGTGAAATTGCAGCATTGATTTACAAAGAAGCTCAAGCTATTTGTATATCCGTTTAACTTCTCACTTGAGTAACGTTATAATGCCCGATTTAACTCTTGTATATTCTTAGGAGCATTATAATCGTTACCTAGTAATTAAATCATAGTACAAACAAAAGCTAGATTATTGTATAGGATTTGATTTGTAAATGTTTGTAGTACTTAGGAACTTTGTTATTCTTAGATTGTAGCCGGTTAATTTATTTACCGGAGTGTACAACACCCTCGAGGATTTATATACGAATATTCCCCTAATATCTTGTGTTCCTCGTTTTTATCGTTCCAAACACTATTCCTCTCAAGAACACGAAACCACTAACCGAGCACTAAATATTTTATCCGCTAAAGATTCAAAAGAATTTTTAATTTAGTGATTATCGTATTCAACCCCCCTTCTACGATAATTTGGGACCTAAAAATTAGTATCAGAGCTGAATGATTGATACACAAATCAAGATCCTTAAATTAATTTATTTTAGTAATTTGCATTTACATAAATTTATTTTGTAAATTTGATTTAACAAATTTATTTTATAAATTTAATTTAAATAAGTTTATATGAACTTGATTTAAATGAATTTATTTTGTAAATTTGATTAAATTAATTTATTATTTAAATTTTAGTAAATAAAAAATTATTAATTTAAATCAATTTGTCTGCCATTTTTTCTCTCTCAGAATATTGAATTTTTTTTTGCTGCCATTTTTCTTTCCTCGGAGCTCTCATTTGTGTTGTTATTTTGATAAAGTTAAAATTGGAACCTCATTTGGCTAAGGTGTCACGCGTTAAAAAAATAAAAAGGAAACTTCTGGCAGCTAATTAAAGGAAGCTTCAGTACTACTCAGCCTTGACTGATTCACGCGCAACATTTCGCGGCTGTTGGAAGTACACGCGCAGTCCGGTTTTAACAACTATTTAACAAAAAAAGAGGCGGACCATTACTGTACTTCACGCGCCTGATCGGACTTGGCAGTTGAATTTGCTGTCTGGGAAGCCACGCGCAGAATTAACAAAACAATTCTTTTACGCGTTTTCTGCCGAGGTCGCCACAGAAGCATAAACAGACTGGTCGCCATAGAAGCTTGAATACCCTGATCGCCATAGAAGGGATTGCCACATGAGGATATAAAAAGAAGTAAACTCAACTCTGTTGCAACCTGATCTAGTCGCCATAGAGGAAAGGTCGGTGCACAGAGTAAAAACCTATCGCCACAGACGAGTTGTCTTTTATTCTGTAACCCCTTATTAATTATTTTTGATTTTTAAGAAAATTCGAAATTCTTGAAAATTAGATTTTATGTAAATATTAATTTTTGATTAATTTATTTTCTAAGAAAATTAAAAATACTGGAAATTTAAATTTCTCTTAAATATTAAATTAAGGGTATTGAACGGATTGGTAGACTCAGGATTCCTCCGAGCTTTTAAAGATGATTTTAATCTTTCGAAGAAAACGAAGACCATGTGCTATTCAGACGGAAAATTCCCGAACACGGAAATTATAAGATAATGGTTTCTTACTCTAATGGAACTAATTTCAAGACCTACAGGCGAAAATTGTGGAACCTCCTCAAAGGCTTACTCCATAGGATACCACTGGATTTTCAGATGCAGAAATTGAATGAATTTTCTACGGGTACAGTTTTTCTCGGAGATTTTAAGACAACTCTATGATTCCAGATTATACAGTCACACAGTGGTTTGTACCAATGCTATATTTATCTGGGAATCAATGAGATCATACAGGCAGGAGTTGTGGAGGTCAGAAAGAACAGGAATTATGGAGGTCAGAGAGAATAGTGGGGACAAAGAAACATCTCAGTTACATGCAGTATAGTTGGAACCTCAGGACAGAATGTAAGAGTTACTGATAGCTGAATCAAAAGAAGCTCAGGTAGTCGTACTTGAGGGACTGGACGTCAGGGCAGTGTTTCACATGTTAGGGAAGTTTGGTCGTATCAGATTCACAAGGAATACATAAGCTACATCCAAGGATCAAGCCTATCTATTCCGATGCAGAGATTCTTACAGACTCAGTTCAAGGGGTGATTAAAGACTGAGGTTGGGACACAAACAAGATATGATAGCTACAGTTATGACAATCAATATGTATCAAGTAACTATCAGGGGTTTTGCTATAACAGAACAAGAAGCTTGACAAATAAGAATGAGTAGGGATTCAGTTGAAGAGTTGAGACAAAGGTGGAATGCTTTCTTAGGGAAGCAGCCAGTCAAAATTTATAGTGCACGGGAAAGAGTTGGGACGGATCAGATGACGAGAATCATGAATATCTTGCTTTCATAGCAATCTCTGAAGATGGTTCAACTCACATATCTCAGGTTTCAATTTCTTGAACCACTACAATAATTTGTTTTCAATATTCAGTGCATGATAAGATCTTAGTGTTTAAATGTTTAACACTCGCACAAGCATGAGAGCATCACACTTAGATAATGCTGAACTAGTTCACTAGATTATTCTCTGGTAACTAGGATTGATGTTTAACTTGTGCATGTTACTTTAGATGATCTTAAATATGTGTTTGAATACTTGTCGAACATGATTAATTGCTTTAGTGAGATAGATGTTTTCCAGCATATAAGACCTTTGTTAATACTTAATCTCTATATCCTATTACATTGTGATTTATCCATTTGATCTGAATTGTTTGTTAAGATGTATTAATTTATAATTGGATTGAGATAGCTAGATGAGAATTATCAACATGATTGGACTAGATAGAATTAGTGATATACTTGTTAATTCTGTTTGTTCCATATCATGCCTGTCTTGCTTAATTCTTATGCGTAATGTTTCTGAATGAATGCCATATACTCCTATTTCAATGCTTGTTTATTTCTATGCCATTTATGCATCTCTTAGTACTTGCATTAATTGTAGAAAAAGCATATTTAGAATTACAATAGGGCAAAGACTGCTAGTCCTCCTTATGTAAGGTTGGAACCATTTTCCCCTAGCCTAGAGACAAATTTGTCAAGGGTATTTAAATGGAGAAAATGGTCAGTCAAAGATAAGAATTAGCATGATAAGGTTGTAGCTGTTGTTATATATGTTTATAATAAAATCTCTAATCTAACTGGACCCAAACTGATAAGTTGGGTACCAAGAACTGTTAATCCATTTGTGAGTGCATGACATAACATGTCAATTGATTCATATGCATTCTTGGTAATTCATACTTAAGGCATATGATAAAAAAAGAGCCTCACAATCAAATGTGATCAACAAAAGCTATTCCGTCAGTAATCTTTGGAGATGACAGCTAAGGTTTTCATTACAGGACAAGCTATGCAGGAAATGGATGTCATCATGGATTCAACAATTGCTATCACTGATAACAACTGTAACACCCCCAGATCCGGGGTCGGGGATTCGGGTTGTCACGAGTTCCATTTCCCTTATGAATACTTAATCTTAACAGTCAACCAACTACTGCATACTGTGACCCCACAATATACACACACACACCACAAGTTATAGTCTCAGAGATGAATACCAAAAATAACACAAGTCATTTTATTCCACAATTATAAGTCATTACACCTCAAAAGGGTTTCTGAATAAATTTACATTTCCTTGCCATTATTACAATTCATAAATATACATAAGTCTGGTATAACAAAAGTTGAAAGCCTAGCCTATTGGTAGTTCCTACCTCAGCTACAACGGCATCAACGCCTACAGGAAACTGCGGAACGTTTCCTATCCGCTTACGAATTGGGCGCTTGGTCCTGTTCATCTTTTCTATCTGTTATTGTGTGATGAAAGAAGAAAGTAAGGGTGAGCAACAATCCCACCAAAATAATATGTATAATGATTAACAATATATGGGCATTCTCGTAACACTCATGAAAGTCTTGGTCAAGAAGAATTGAACCAAGTTTGACCTCTTAATGTGACCAAGTCGCAAAATATTTACTATATATGTATATATACTTTTCAAAATCTTTGAAATCCTCTGCCACGCATAATATACGCAGAGTTCCAGTTTATAACTGTATAAAAATATCGTTGCAAGGTGATCTCATATATCTAACCTTGTCTCAACATTTTTCTGAAAATCTTTGTCATGTATAAGATAATCATTAACCAGATATAAGTTGAAAAGGTGAAGTTACGAGATACTCCAATATACTTATATCTTTTTCCGAATACTACTTGAACTACAACCGTTCAAGGTATAATCCGTTTCCAAAGTTCATCACATAGATGAGACTAAAAGATAAGATTTGAATAGATTCAATCCTTGAAATATCATTATAAATAATAAAGTTACGAGATACTTCATTAAGTCCCGATATATATATACACCTATAAATATATACATTTCATACACTCCTTGAATACCTCTGTTATAAAAATTATAAACAGAGTTGTAATATCCAATGAATTTGGAAAGGAGAAAACCTTGGAATAAACCTGATATCTTGCTGATCATGCAAAGATACCGATAAGTAACCTTTTCTACTAGTAGATGGATGAATTCCCCACTGGTCATCACCCTGGCCGCAAAGGACCTATGTTGGACTGCCACTCAGCCACTTACGCATTGATGGACTCCCACTGAGCCACTTACACTTTCATGGACGCCCACTGCGCCCATGTTGCTTATGCCGACTCAAATAGATGGACTTACTTCCCGAACGTTGGGTAAGTAATCAAAATGTTTTCTCAAAACAGTAACCGCGTTGTGAATATAAAACACACCATAGAGCCGGGTCCCTCAGGTTTTGAGCGAGTATTTAAATCCCCTTTGAAAGGAAGATCTTAAATATAAAAATGAGTTTTGGGATCCCCTCTAACTTTTAAAATCATTTTGAAGACTCGAAAACATTTTTAAGAATGTTTCGAGTAATGCTGATTTAATAAAATAAATTAGTCCCGATATATTAGAAAATATCTGAATATCATTACTTAAATAATATTCCCATAAAGGATAATCTTTATAAAAATAATTGAAGTAGAAGTTTTAAAACTTATACGTGAAAAGAATAATAAATAACGAAAGATATACTTATACGAAAGTACGATCTTTATTTGAATAATCGAAAATAAGTTTGATTATCGAAACATTATTTTTTAATAAAATAAAGAATATTATTAATAAAAAGAGCGGAGTCATAAGTCCTTATTTGAATATTCAAAATAATATTCATTAAATAAAATAAAGCGGAGTCATAAGTCCTCGAATGAATATTCAAAATAATATCCATTAAATAAAATAAAGTTATCGAATAAACCTTATCCGATTAATAGTTTTGAAAACTATATCTATATATATATATAAATATATATATATATATATATAATATACTCGGGAACATCGACTCCCGGTTTAGAAAATGTTCACCTTTGGGTCCCCTATACTAAGGGTATACGCAACTACTGCTTATCTCTAGCATAGGTATTATGCAACTTATAAGCATTTGAATCAACAATTAGATATCAAGATTACGAAACGGACATGCATATATACCATATCAGCATGCTCCAATATATCGCAAAATTTGCTAATAACAATCATGCACTTATCACAAGATAATGCATATACATATATTTACATCACAACAACAGTATAACGGGTAGAAAACTTGCCTGAGTGCTCCCGGATAGACTTAAGCTTAGAGTGGGTCTGATAACCTATGAACCACAACATAAATCAGGATTAAACCCCAATCGCTTAAGAAACTAGACTTTAACCAATTGAACCCTAACGTTCGCTTATGGTCACTTAATGATTCACTTAAGTCACTCGAGTACCCTCGGCTCCACCATTTTTAATAATTTAACCATTAAGAATTTTAAGGCAATTCTTTCACGAGTACCCTACTAACTGCCTAATCCACTTTACGCAATTGTTTCATACTCCAATTAGTCATTTAAGGGCCTTAACCAAGGTTTCAAAGTAAGGCGAGGGGTAATGGTTCGGTCGCGAAACGCCGTTACTTAAAATGGTCATTTCTCCTAAACCGTACATCAGATTCAAGCGAACCACATATCAAAACGAAGCTCGTAACATGAACTATCTAGTCATAGCAATGGTAAAAACCTAACAGTGAGTTTACGGGTCCTGATGTTAAGAACAAAAGCAGTCTAAAGTAAATCGGGCATTACGACGGCTATGTTTATGCGATTACCAAATTTGTACAACTCCAAATCAATCCAAAAATCAACCCACAATCAACATCACAACCAAACTCCATCCATACTTCATTATAAAAGTCCCAACATCTCAAGATTTTCCAATTTATACTACCCCTAAACATGAACTAAAGCTATACTTAAGTTCATTAACCAATAATCCAAGATTTACAACTCAAACTCATTACAAATCCATCCAAACTCTAAATATACAAGAATCATACTTCTCATGAACTATACTAAATATAACAAGATCTAAACATTCAAAAGTAAGGATAGGTTATAAGATTATACCTTCCTTGGTGAGTAGGAGCACTAAGGAGCTTGAAACAACCCTTGAAAATCCTTACAAAAGCTATATCTAAACAAAAACATAAGATCAAAATTTTCAAGATCTTGAAAACACTATTCACCCTCTTCTTCCATGAATTATTGGAAGTGATTGTGAAGGAAATGGAAGCTTAGATTCATATGATAGCTATATCTATGTACAAGGAATCTTGGATAATTACCTCACTATTTAACAATGCTTGGAACTTGAATTTGGATTTTCTTTTCTTTGAAAAAAGAAAGAAGCCAAGAGCTTCTTGCTTGGAAATGAAAAGTCAATTTATGTTTTGTGATTTGTTTTGCCTTGGCTTGGTTGCTACCTTTTGTTTGTTAATTAAATTGTTACCATGGTTAAAATTGTGTGGCTTACAATCAACCAACAATTCCTTCCCATTTTGTCATGCTTATGTCATCCTCTTATGTCATCTTGTTACACTTGTCTTCCTCTTGTTGATGTGATGACATCATCATCCACTAACCCCTTTGATTAATCCCTAATTACTTGGCTAATGACCGTTGATCTGTTATACGGTTCGCTTAACTTTCGTTCTCGTTTATCGTTTGAGGGATCATACCCGGGATCTTATTACTTGGGTTCCCTTAAACTTTCTCAATACATTATATTCCTTTTATGATCCTCTCTTATAATCCTTGAATTTAAATCATTTTAATCATGTTACCTTATACTCAGTTCTTTCTGTACCTGGTGGGTTTTCGGGAAAAAAATCAAAGTATTCGAATTTGGATTCTGACGATCTTTACATACACTTATATACCATATAGAGTACTAATAAGATCTCAGAATAACAATAAAATAACCTCTACAAAGTGTGGCATGAAAAGTTTTCTTATTCAGCACAATCAGCAAAATCACTATTCATAAGGGTTACAAAAAGTCCAAAATTTTTGGGGTTATTACAACAACCAATAATTGGAGTCATTGATAACAGTTGACAAAATGTCAATTCAATAAAGGATTAGTGTCTTATCTGAAGCAGGAAGATTGAGAAGCTTGCTCTTCTTAAAGTAAGGAAAGGATATGCTCATGGCTAGACTGGAATCTTAGGAAAGGTGAAGTCAATGGTTTCTACTATAAAGCTTCATCTGACAGAAGTTTAGCTATGGCATTGGAAGCTCTCACCCTTGAACATCAACTCAAGGAACTCTTTTGTGAAAAGGGGTTAGTGAGAGGACTGGCTCATCTTGAATTCAGAAGATGGTAATTATGAGGCATGTCAGAAAGAGAAGTCAAAGACAACATCACATCAGGTAAAGATATACCTTAGTGATGGTGGTTGACTACTCTTGTGAAACAAAGTTGTTGTTCGTGCATTCTCAAGACAAGACATCACAGATGGTGATTGATCATATCAGGAGATCAAACTGGAAGCAACTATAGAGACATATTCAGCACTGGGAGCTCCGTGTCAGAATGGAGTGGTACAAAGGAAGAACCAGAACTTGATTAAAGCTACAAGGGAAATATCAAGCTAATCAAGATCTTCTAAATACCTGGCTGGAGTAGTAAATACAGGTTGCTACAAGTAAGATCAGGCTTTGATCAGGTTGTATACATGAAGACCACAAATGAGTTAATGGCCAACAGAAGCAAACACTGGATAACCTGAAAGTGTTTGGAGAGAATGTTCTACAGTTAGGATATTTTTCATAGCTACTCAGTGGAGTTTACAACCTACAGGGCATGTGTGGTTGATCAACAGAAGGTGATAGAAAGTTTAACTGCACAGTTCAACAACTCCATGCTCCAAGCTGTTACAGGAGAAATTGATTGTATTGATGATTCATATCTAAGCAGTGGAATGGAAATGTATATTACAACTCATTATTTCAATAAAGCCAGTCAGCAAGGATAAGGATTTTCAGAAAATCCCAGCAATAGTTTAGGGGGAGCAACAGATTGATCAACTAGTCAGACACAACACCACATTAAAAATCAGAGGACACTAAAGAACATATCTGCTGAGACAAAGAATTTGATATTAATATTATTCCCAGAGTCTAGTTTTTAAGTGATCCAGATGGTGGAGTAATGATTAGCAGGGCTACTGAGTGCGAATGATTATTTCTCTAGTTTTCTATCTGAAGAAGAAACTAAGAAAGTTATAGAAGCTCTGATAGATCTGGATTGATTGGGTGATTTCAAAGCAAGATGAGCTCAATTAGTCAACAAGCAGATTGTAGGGAAGCTGGTATCCAAACCAAATGTCAGTATTATAATTGGTACAAGGATAACCAGAAGTCAAACTGGATGACAATGACATTATTATGAGGGACAAGGTCAAACTGGATGCTAGGTTATTATCTGGAAGCAGTATCTGACATAAAGCACCAGTGACGAGACTTGAGGATATTATGACATATCAGGCACCTGATGCACATTCTACCTGGAATTAGACTCTGGTAAGTGTGTACAAGTACACTCCTGGTTGGTGAGTCAAAAGAGGAAGTCAATGTACAACAGTTCATGGACTTTGCAGTTGCAAACCTATTGGACTATGTATATCTCTTCTTTACAAGCTCACTTCAGGTTGGTATAAACTAGTATACTACTCAAGCAATCGTCAAGGACATGGTATGTCACTCTAACTGAAGCTATAGTTTAATATAAACTAGTAGAATCGTCATATTAATAACTCTCTTATCACTAGGCACAAACATAATGTTATATATGTGCTCTGATATAATGATAATGTTATATGTTAGTCTACTAACAAAAACTTGTGCAAGATTATTTGTAAGTAATTGCAGGGTAGGTATGGAGGAGCATGTTGGATAGGTTACAATTCTTTTTGGAATTACTTGAAGCAAGCCATTAGGATAATTCTTTTAGGAGCTCAACCAAGCCAAAAGAACACTTCTTTTAGGAGCACGAGTAAACCAAAAGGATGATGGCAATACAAGTAAGTATAAGGATCTTTTGAAGATGTAAAATTTTGGAAGATTCTGAACATGCCAAGACCACTTACCAATAGAAACCACTAAAACTTGATCAGTGCAACTCAGGTATAATGACAAGCTATAGAGGCATGACAAGCTCACTCTTTCACTCAAATGCTAATAGACAACATGTAATGTTCTCAAGATGCCAAAGTGCAAGGTTCCAAGTGGATCCTAGAGAATCCAATCGTACAGCTATTAACAAGATTATTAGATATCTTAAGGGACTATCAACTCTTGGAGTAAAGTACCCTAAAGATATTATGCTTAACATGTTTGGCTATATAGATACAGATTACGCAGGTTGTAAGAAAGATAGGAGAAGCATCTCTGAAGCTGTCAACCTAAGAGTGACAGGAGAAGCATCTCAGGAAGCTGTCAACTTAAGTGACCGGAGAAGCATCCCAGGAAGCTATCAACTTCGTGGAAGAAGATGGATTTCTTGTTATGATGAGAAACAACCTCAAATCCAACAACTCTGTGAACACTCTATAACAAGGCATCTTCACACTAGATATCATTTAATTCGAGAGCATGTCTTTAAGTCTAAGAGTTACTTGCAGAAACATTTACCAAATCACTTGTTAAAGCTAATTTTTCAAGACTGGTTTGTAAGTGTGGGATATCATTCATTGCATATTAGTTGGAAATATCATATGTAAGGAATTCTTAATATAAGTTCACAAGTATTAAATCTTCAATATTAAAAGGACTTGTGAATTTATCAGTAATCCAGTACCTTGTACTTAGTGCTACTATCTTGATTATCATGATTACAATGTCAGATACATTTGTGGTAGTTAAATATTATATCATTAAGTTTGAATATTATTTTAATTGATTTAAATTATGATTGTAGACAATTCCATTCCATATTAGTCTCATAATTTAAATTATATTAAAATAATATGTAGCATAGTTATTTGTATCAAGTATGAATATTTATGATACTTTTAGTGTTAGTGCTATTATTTAGAATTTTTGTTCTAAGTAATCAATGCTTAATTCTAAAATCACTAATATTGAAAGTTGAAGTATTTTCTAAGTTATATGTATAAAACTCTCAATAATTTATATGCTTAGAAAGTATTTCTAAAATTTTTAATTATCCAGAGAGTGATTACCATGTATATAGTTATATATTCTGTTGGTGATTATTCAAGGATAATTATGAAAATATTTAAGTACTAGTATCTAACTCAAAGATATTTAGTATTTATTTATTTAATATTTATTTTGGATAGTTTGGATTATGGAAATTAAAAAAATTCAATAATTTTATTTGCATGATTAGTTGTGTGATTTCTTGACTTATATCAGTTAATGATATTTAGTTAAGAGTTTAACAATGAACTAATTGTGGAGTATTAGTATTTGTGACATTACTTAGAACTCCTCTAAGTAATCAATGTTTATCCTCAGTCACTTATACTAATATAAAAAGTATAAAAATATCTCTTGAAGTACAACTATGGTCAATGAAGATTTTGCTTTATTAGAAGTAACCATATGTTGTTCACCTAGAATAATTTTTATACTTATTTGCAAATTCCTAAACACTTTGATAATAGATGCAATACTCAATGGATCAAAGTATATGAAACTTAAAATATTTTTCTAAGATTGCAAACAAGTCAATATTGGTTAATGTTGCTTTATTTATCGAACCAATATTGTTTGAGATATTACAGTTGTTTGGAGTTAACAATTGTATGATATATGAAATTGAATGCTGATGTCTTTTTGATAGATAATTGGTATTTAATTCATTGATATCTTATTTTAATATTTAAAATAGGATGCAACATAATTATTGGTATCTAAAGTACTTGACAAGTATCAGTCAATGATATATTGTTAATATTTTGTTGCAGATAATTGTGAGATTTTAAGTTCTAGTGAATTTATATGAGTTGCTATATCTGACAGATTTACTACAATTTGAAATCAGCAGCATAGACAGTCTTATTAAGATTATTTATCAATAAACAATTTTGTTGATTATAATCTTATAAAGATAGATTATGGAGCTTTTGACATGAATGAGAATTGCTTAGACTTTACCCTAAGTGATCAATACTTTTACAAAAATTCATTCATATTAAAAGACAAAATCTTTCTTTCTCTTCTTAATACTGCATACTTGTCAAATCATTTATCTTTTTAAGCATAAAAATAGACTTGTGTACTCGAACAGTTTTAAGAGAAAATCAAACTTGTTTCTAATTTAGTGATTTCTTATTTAATTAAAATCTTTTGAAATCACTATTGTACATCATTTTTTCTCAAAAGATTAAATGCATAATTTTCAATCATTATAGATCTTAAGTGCATTTTATCTCTATATTGCCATATGCTCTGTGATACAGGTTCAGCCTCCAATGGCATTCTTTCATTGATAGTCATGAGGTTGAAAACCCACAACTTCTATCACAGACTGTAAAGACAAACATAGAAACATAACAAACCAACACTCTCTTACCACTAAAATGAAGTATGAATGAGCGTGAGGGAGAAAGTGCCTTAGAGCACCACATAAGGAAGGTTATGACGCCAACCAACAACTCTGTCTCCTACAAAGATGAGAAGTATTTAAAACAAGACAACTGCTAGCTCCCATACATCTTCTCAAAAAGATAAAATGGCTGAAAAGGCACTAAAACAGTTACTAGATTCATCCTCTCAACAGGGTGCGTCTATTGAAATTCGCCCGTCGGTCAGGGTATCCGATGTAGGGTCACCACCTCAAACATAAACAATTCTTGATGCACAAGGAAAGGTTACACACACAAAGGATGAGTTGACGGAAACAAGAGTTTCGACCATTTTACGGTCAGATTCAATTGTTCAAGGTTCTTAAATGGACCAATTGCCTTTACAGGTGTTAGGAGAGGATATTGACCCAATAGCCATATGTCAGTGGTCAGTGTCTACCTCCCCAGAACTAATAAACCTGGATGTATCTGCGGATAGTGGATCTGACATAGGTGCATGTTAGTCCCTTAACAATATAACAAGAATTACAGAAGGGGGGTTGAATGGAATTCTTGAAACTTTTTCTTGAAATAAAAATGTTCTCACTCGAATATATATATATAAGTGTGAATTGATTAGCACAATGCGGAATAATTACTTAAATGAATCAAAATACAAGTAATTAAAAACATGAGTCTTTAAACACTTTCTGGTGGATTTGAATTATTCCACCAGAGATATATAATATATATCGAGAGAACCCTGTGTGCAAAATGCTCACAGCTGCTTACAACATTTGAACAACTAAGAATGCAGAGAAATGCTAAGGATTCTGCTTACAATGTTTCTCTGCTTCTTTTTCAGATTCGATAGTTCCTTAGTTGCTACTCCTTGGTTTATATATCACCAAGATTACAAAGTAATGAGGCAGGATAATAAAACAAAACTATCTAGTCTATTACAATGCTACTTCATTACTCTATTCCAGCATCTTTGAATATCTTCATAATAGCATGGAAATAGCAATGCTTCTTTGTTCTCGAAAACCCAGTTGAATAGGCTACCAGATTCCATTTGCATCCATTCGACGCATGTGACTGTGTTGCCACTATCCACAGATATTTGAATTCTTTATCCGTCGGGTTATTGACCATCCATCGAGTTATTGATCATCCGTTGGGTTGTTGATCATCCGTCGAGTTCATTGTAGTTTATCCGTCGGGTAGCAATCAGGCACTTGACTTCATTTCACTTATGCAGAATTACAAGACATCATCTATGTACAATTAATCAACCTATTCTGCATATCTAACTAAAGTCAGCATGACTTAAGTACTACTACAGATTCTAAACAATGTGTATGCAGAAATGTGCTTCAGACTTATTGTTACATAAGCTACTCACTCGATGGATAATAAGTTATCATCCGTCGGGACTATATTGAGTCATCCATCGGGACTATGAACCTTATCCGTCGAGTGCTACATAATTTCACTAAGTAAAATCTACCAAGATGTTTTGTTCATGAAATCATCAAGTACACAACATATACACAACAATATCCCCCAATTTATGTCTACTGGAATTGTAGCCATAAATTAAGAGACACTTGATGATAACAAAACATCTTATAAATACAACTTTTAAAAGATAGTAGATAATACTGAAAAGTGCTTCAATTAACAAAATATACAAAGTTTTTGCTCACAGTCCTTTTCAAGATGCTCCTCTAGCCTGAGCAGATTTGTCTAGTTCCTTGAAGGTCTAGATCTCTTTCCAAGCTTTCTGTTGTTTTCCTCAATCTGATTTTGGAGCTGCCTGTGGAATTTATATTCATCAGATTCTGAGAGATTTAACTTTCCTTGCATTTTCAAAAGAGTCTCATTGCTGGAGATGCTCAATTGGTCTTCTAATCTGAAAAATCTTCTCACTCCTTTGTCATCCATGAACTCCATCAGCCAGTAGGGCCTTAGATGCACTCTTCTCCCTGTGTAGAGGATAATTAGTGTAATATCTGGGATATATCGTGTAATTATTTTTGCTATTAAATAATTATTATATGTGTTCAGTATCTATTCTGTGAATTAATTGTTAAGTGTTATCTGTATTTGGATATTCAAAAATAATATTAATTGAGTATTTTAATTTTTATATGTCCAAAATAAAATATAGATAATTTTCATATCTTCCTAATTATTTTTATGTTGATTTATGAATTTATAAGAATCATATGAAATTTATAAAATCTTTTTCCGGGTATTTAAAATCTATTTTATAAAAACGGGAACCAACATCACCCGTTGTTAAGTTTTTGGAACCCGAAACTCTTCCGAGAACTCCTTCCTAACCTAATTGTAATATTCCGAGCATTTTCCATGTTTCGACTTTTTTAATCCGGCGTACGGTTTGTCCTGCGCGGGTCCCGGCGCAAGATCTACGATACAATATTCGTTTTGGTAAATCAATAAAACTCGTATTTTCGATAAACGAGAGCTTTTTATTAAACTATCACAATTATCACTTCGTAGTATGTGTAACCAGGCGCTGAGACCCAAGACCGCAGTACAAATTGTACTGATTTGGATAATTATCCCGAAAACCGATACCGTTTGGATCAGTTTTTATAAATAAACGTACCGTTTTATATCCGGAATGATCGAACGGGATACTAATTTTCCGTTTTGGAGGTGTTATTGAATTCGGTTTGGAAATCTCGAGTAACCAATCTGAAGGTCTTGAAGAGCTTTACCAGATTCTGTAATACATACACCTGCAGAAATCAAGGTTATTTTTCTATAATTTTATTTATTTTCGAATTAATTTTAGTAAAAATATGAATTTTTGTTCGGATGATTGTTTGTATGATTTAATGATTGCATGTTATAGAGCTTGTTTTTCTGATGATTTTGATATATTATACGTCTGATTTGGAGTCCAATAACATGTTCAAAATTGAGTTTGATTTTCGAATTTTAAAATTAGGGTTTATAACCCGTATGAATGTTCTTAATTGAAATTTGGGGGTTTCTTATTCTGGAATAGATTGATGTTGTGATATAGTGGGTTGTGTTCTCTGTGAAATTTGCAATCCATTCGTATAAGTTTCATGAATCAACGAGGTATGTAGAGAAGGGAGTTGTGTTTTGAATATTTCCGAAGTTCGCCGAAAATTGGTAGACTTCACGGCCAAATTCCGGCCAACTCATGGACTGTTAGGTTGATTTGTTGGCATGGGTGTGTTCCTGGTGAAGTATAGTTGTGATCTGGAGGTGGTGGTGGCCTGAGCACCCCTGGATCGTGTTCTCCGGCGAGACAGGGTGTTTTCCGGCGACCCCCTGTAAAATTGCAGTTTGGTACCTGAACTTTTGGGGACGATACAGTTAGGTCCCTGAAGTTTCCAGACTTTGCAAATTTAGGATTCCTGTTTTAAAAATGTTTAAAAATCATATTTCCTATTTATTTTTATTAGAAAAATTCGTTTTTAATTTATGAAAATTCTAAAAACTATTATTTTAATTCCGAAAATTATTTTTAATTCAAAAATAAATCTGAATTATTTAGTTAATTAATTTTAGTTAATTTTTAATTGATTAATTGGTCAATTAATTCGAAAATTAATTGATTAATTGATTTAATTAATTATTAATTTATTTTAATTAATTATTTAATTAGATTTAATTATTTAAAAATGATTTAAAAATTCTGAAAAATAGTTTCGAGCTTTAAAATATTATTCTAAAATATTTCCAAGGCTCGATAATTATTATAAAATTGTTTCGAAGCCAGAATTGGCTAACTGAACCCTGTTTATTAACCCGAAATTGATCCAACGACCCGTTTTAATTCCGAAAAATATTTTAAAAATCATTTTAAATACCAGAAAGCCTATTTATGACCCGAAACTTTTTTATAAATGATATGTCATTGATTATGTGACGAATTATGTGTTATATGTGATTTGTTGATTGACTGTCAGTCTCTATATTCGATGTGTACTTGTTTATTGCATAACTTTCAATCGGTTAATCGGATTTGGGTGAAACGAAGGGTAGATAGAAGTATGTGTTGAATAGAATCGTATGAGTTGATTAGTGATAGATGCTTATGATATGTGAGCAGAAGAGGCAAAAATAGGAAAGGGAAACAGGTAGTTGAGGAGTAAGGCAGTTGAGATTGGAAGCGAGTACAGTGTAGTAAGCTAACACCAGGCAAGTGTTCTGAACTTTCTCGAGATATTGTAGTGATTGATAGTCCTGTTCTAAATTGCAGGTGCTTTGAAGCACTAAAACCCAAACCTTGATTCCAGTTTTGATCTTGAGCCGTAAACCTGATTCTTTCTAGACCATTGATTGTTGTATACCTAAACCCGAACCACAAATATACAATATCATTCTGCAAATACATATAAACTATATACCAAACCCTGAATCGAATTATCTTCACACTTGAACCATTGTATCCTACGCTTTGAAAGGCAAAATCCTTGAAACCTTGAAACACTGATTCCTTTGTTATCCAATTCTTTCATTACCCAACAGCTAAGCTTTGAAAATGCCATATTGATCCTCATGAACTCTGAAACTATTTCATTATGAAACATCCAATATTGTTAATGATTCTGTTTATTGTTTATTATTGCTTATTCTGTTATTATGCTAGAATTAGATTGTTTTTATAAAAATTGTGGACCAGATTCGTGGTCAGACCATATGATGGTCAAATTAGGCCAATGTGTGCCTTGGATCCAGTAGTTAGAGCAATGCTGTGTGCTTTGCTCGGGGTTAGTGTGTAACTGATCAGCAGCCTAACCTTGGTTTTTAAAATGAAAGTATAATGTCCAATTCTAAATCATAATTCATTATTCACTTGATATCGTAACCATTTTCACCTGATGATCATTATTCTCAGTTTTGTCATTATGACTTGCTGAGCTAGTTAGCTCATTTGTGCGATGTTGTTTATGTTCTTTTCCAGTTAAGAAGGAACAGGTTGGTAACGAGGATCCCCAGTCCAGCACGAGAGCTAAGGGTTCAGGTTGATCGAGCTGAGCTAGTAGGCTTCTTTTGGGATCATATAAGTTTGTAAAAGTGTGTAATAATGTTTAATACTCAGTTCTGAGTTTGGATAGTTGGGATTTTAACGGTTTGTAATATAAGTGTGTGTTCGGCTTATGTACATACTTTAACCTGTTGCGGTCCGTGGTAGTTGGTAAGTAGGGTCACTGCATATTATTATTATCTTTATTATTGTTATAAGCAGGTTATAAATAAGGTGTGTATGTGGACCCCAAACTTCTGACCCGGGTTTGGAGGGCGATAGAGGTTTGGTATCAGAGCTACAGGTTATAAGTCACTGACACAAGCCTAGGTTGACGGGAATGGGTAAAGGGTTAGGATTAGAAGTAAGGAATAGAAGGATAAGACGTTGAGAGGTTGAGTGTTACGGTATAACCGGTATTAGTATAATTTGCATAGTGATTCGAGATTCTTATGTTGCGATATGATTTCAGATAGCAGCGATGGCCGACTCTTTTATCCCCGTATCAGCTGATCACTCAGAGCCTTCGGTTGGAGCGCCATCATCGGATCCACGTCTTGTCATTCCACCAGTATTGACTATTCTACCTCCACCTGTGTTGCAGCCCGTACCACTGTAGGCGATTCCACCAGGTATGAGGCCACCTATTAAAGGACCCCCACCAGCGGATTCAGATTCCACTGGGCATTCAGATGCGAGTGCCCCATTCCAGTCTACATTGCTCCCAGTTCCTTATTACCGGTATGAGGCTCTTCTATTGGAGCGTGATTCCTTGTTGGCCCAGATTAGAGAGCTACAACATATCATCAGGACTACAGATGTTGATCATGGTGTGAGGGAGCTTCGAGAGGAGATTCATGTGACACGGAGGGTTCTTGAGGCTAGGCTACATGGAGCTACATTACCTGGCAGAGGCCCTGATGCACTAATGGGCTGGGCTACTGAGGTGATGGAGGACTTTGAGAGGCTGGCAGGACCAGAGTTTCTTTGGAGTTGAGTCAGAGATCCAGAAATAGAGATACTGAGCAGTATTATGATGGTTATATAGTATGTACAGTAGTGTGTAGTGTGTATCAGTAGACTTTTGAGTTGTATTTATAGACTAGCTATGCTGACTAGTGAGTAGGTTGTTGTACCCTTTTGCTTTTACTTCTGAAGCGTCTTTACGCTTGTACTACCCAAAACTTTTGATCTATATATATCAGTACCTTTTCCTTCCCATTACTGTCATTTACTTTATTGCACCTGTTTTACTTTACCTTATTTATTGCACCAGTTATACCTTGTGATACCATGTACCCTGTTTTCCATAACTGTTTATATTCTGTAAAGAAGCATGTAATTTACTTAGTTACAACTGTTTTCAAAAAGAGATATTTCTGTTTTACAAAACTTTTCTTTTATGCAAAAGATTTGATTCAAAAGCTAAATAAGTTGTTTGATTCTTTACAGAAAATGCCTCCTAGAAGAAATACCTGCACCAACACCCAGAATGAAGAAACCAACAACAATAACAACCAAGATGATACAAACCCGAATGTGAACCCAGGACCTATAGACCCAGCAATAGCCCAGATTCTTCAAATCTTGGCTCAACAAACAGTTCACCTGGCACAATAACAACAAAGATAGACCAATCCCCAGGTAACTTTCAAAACTTTTCAGACGATAAACCCACCAGAATTCAAGGGTTCCTTAGAGCCGATTGAAGCAAATGTTTGGTTAAAGGAAATAGAGAAGGCATTTGCCTTAGTGAAAGTAAAGGAAGAACAGAAAGTTGAGTTTGCAAGTTACTATCTGAAGAATGAGGCCACCTATTGGTGGGAGATGGTGAAGACATTGGAAGGTACAGATGTTATTACTTGGGAGAGGTTTAAGGAATTATTTTTAGAAAAGTATTTTCCTCAGTTTGTTCAAGATCAACTGGAGCTGAAGTTTTTAGAATTAAAGTAAGGGAACATGTCAGTGGCATATTATGAAAGTAAGTTTGAGGAATTGTCAAGGTATGTGTCGTCGTATGTGGATACTGACAGAAAGAAAGCTAAGAGATTCCAGCAAGGCTTGAAGCCATGGTTCAGAGGGAAGGTAGCTATTTTTGAATTGGAGACCTATGCAGGAGTTGTACAGAAGGCCATGATCACGGAGACAGAGAGTGAGATGTCACAGAAGGAGAAAGAAATCAAGAAAAGAAAAGTTGAGGGAAGTGACGGTCAGTCGCAACCAGGGAAGTTTCCAAATTTTAAGAAGGGCAAGTTTCAGCCAGGAAGGATTTTAATTTTAAGAGACAGAATGCAGGCGGCGGAGGCCAGGGCAACCGTCCAGTTAATGCGAATCAGCAGAATCAGTTGAGATTAACTTTTCCAGATTGTCAAGTATGTGGAAAGAAGCATGGAGGAGTTTGTAATAAGTTAAATGTGGTATGTTTCAAATGCAACCAGAAAGGGCACTATTCGAGGGAGTGCCGAAATCAGTCAGCAAGAGAGCCAGCAAATAAGGATCAGCCTATCTGGAATCCAGTAGTGAAGGTTCCAGCCATTGGATTTACGTGCTTCAAATGTGGTAAGCAGGACATATGGCCAGGGATTCCAAGACACCAGCCCCAGTCAGTAATGCATTGAGGATTATGGGATCTACCCCAACAGTGAATGAGACTCTAAGGGCTAGAGTTTTTGACATGTCTGTGAAGGATGCTATCCAGGATACGGATGTCGTGGCAGGTACGCTTAATGTGAATTCTTTATGTGCTAAATTGTTAATAGATTCGGGAGCAACTCGATCGTTTGTTTCACAAGATTTTGTTAGTAAGTTAAATTGTCCAGTTGAGTATTTAAATGAAATAATGACTGTGGAATTAGCAAATGAAGAACGTATATTTGTTAATCAAGTTTGTGGGAATTGTGAGATTGAGATCTCTGGTAGTAAGTTTTGTGTAGATTTGATACCATTTAAGTTAGGAGAATTTGACGTTATATTAGGGATGGATTGGTTATCTAAGCATGATGACCAGATAGATTGTCGAAATAAGAAGGTAATGGTGAAGACGCCAGACGAAAGAATAGTAATGTTCAAGGGCCAGAAGCAAGTAAAGAAGTTCTTAATAATGATTCAAGCCAAGAAGTTACTACGATAAGGATGCGAGCATTTCGTGGCATATGTGATTGACAGAAGTCAGGAACCAGCAAAACTTGAAGATATTCCAGTAGTGAATGAATTTCCAGATGTGTTTCCCGATGAGTTACCAGGACTTCCTCCAGATAGAGAAACTGAATTTGCGATCGACTTAGCGCCTGGAACAGAACCAGTATCCAAGGCATGAAAGAGCTAGCGAAGCAATTGCAAGAATTGTTAGAGAAAGGCGTAATCAGACCCAGCGTATCCCCGTGGGAAGCCTTGGTATTATTTGTCAAGAAGAAAGATGGAAGCATGAGACTGTGCATCGACTATAGAGAGCTCAATAAGCTTACAATCAAGAACAAGTATCTGTTACCTAGGATTGACGATTTGTTTGACCAATTGAAAGGAGCCAAGTATTTCTCCAAAATTGATTTAAGATCGGGATATCATCAACTGAAGATCAATCCAGAAGATATACCAAAGACAGCTTTCCGAACAAGGTATGGACATTATGAATTTTTAGTAATGTCTTTTGGATTGACTAATGCCCCGGCAGCGTTTATGGACTTGATGAACAGAATTTTCAAGGAGTATTTGGACAAGTTCGTTATTGTGTTTATGGACGATATTTTAATTTATTCGAAGATGGAAGAGGATCATGCAGAACATTTGAGGACAGCTTTGGAGATTTTAAGGAAAAAGAAGTCATATGCTAAATTCTCGAAGTGTGAGTTTTGGCTACAAGAAGTTCAGTTCTTAGGACACATAGTCAGTAATGAAGGGATCAAAGTAGACCCGGCAAAGATCGAAGCAATTACGAATTGGGAGAGACCAAGAACACCCATCGAGGTAAGAAGTTTCTTGGGATTGACGGGATATTACCGATGATCCGTCCAGAATTTCTCAAGGATTGCAACACCATTGACAAAGCTTACACGAAAGAATGAAAAGTTTATATGGAACGACAAGTGCGAAGAAAGTTTTCAGGAGTTGAAGCGAAAATTAATCACGGCACCTGTTTTGTCACTTCCAGACGATCAAGGGAATTTCGTAATTTATAGCGATGCGTCTCACAAAGGATTAGGATGTGTTCTAATGCAGCACGATAAGGTGATTGCGTATGCGTCAAGGCAATTGAAACCACACGAACAGAAGTATCCTACTCATGATTTGGAGCTAGCAGCCATAGTGTTTGCTTTAAAGATCTGGAGACATTACATTTATGGAGAGAAGTGTGAGATTTATACAGATCACAAAAGTTTGAAGTATATATTCACCTACAAGGAACCTAATATGAGGCAAAGGAGATGGTTAGAATTGATCAAAGATTATGATTGCTCGATTAATTATCATCCCGGTAAAGTGAACATTGTAGCGGACGCATTAAGTCGGAAGGAAAGGTTAAATGAGTTATCAGTACCTGAAGAGATATATAAGGAATTTCAGAGATTAGAATTGGAGATTAGAGTTTGCAAGCCTGAAGAAGCGAAAGTATACATTATGACTTTCCAGCCGGAGTTGCTGGAGAAAATAAAGAAAGGTCAGGAAGATGTAATGGATCAAGATATAAATCGTTTGGTAGGTGAAGAGTTATGCACGCAAAAGGATGATCAAGGTATTCTGAGGTTTTCATCTAGAATTTGGATTCCACCAGTGACAGAGCTGAAAAATGAAATTTTACAAGAGGCACATAGTTCAAGATATTCCATCCATCCAGGGAGTACCAAAATGTACAGAGATTTAAAGAAGAATTATTGGTGGCCAGACATGAAGAGGGAAATTGCGGAATGGGTTAGCAAATGTTATACCTGTCAGAGAGTTAAAGCAGAGCATCAGAGACCAAGTGGATTGTTACAGCCATTAGAGATTCCAGAGTGGAAGTGGGAACATATTGCCATGGATTTTATAGTTAGATTACCAAGGACAAGGGCTAATCATGATGCCATTTGGGTTATAGTGGATAGACTTACCAAGTTAGCTCATTTTCTGCCTATAAATGAAAGATTTTCGCTCGACAAGTTGGTCCATATGTATCTAAAGGAAATCGTAGTTCGTCATGGAGTTCCTGTGTCTATCGTATCTGATCGAGATCCAAGATTTAATTCAAGATTTTGGAAAAGTTTTCAAGAATGTTTGGGAACAAGACTGAATATGAGTACGGCCCATCACCCCCAGACGGACGGCCAAAGTGAAAGAACGATCCAGACAATCGAGGACATGTTACGCGTTTGTGCTATTGATTTCAAAGGAAATTGGGACGAACATTTACCCCTGGTAGAGTTTGCTTATAACAACAGTTATCACGCCAGTATTGGTATGCCACCCTATGAAGCCCTTTATGGACGCAAATACAGATCTCCAGTATATTGGGATGAAGTAGGAGAACGCAAGATACTTGGACCTGAACTGGTACAGCAGACAAAGGAAGTTGCTGAAATTATCCAGAAGAGATTGATAGCCGCACAAGATCGTCAGAGGAAATACGCAGACCAGTCAAGGAAAGACATGGAATTTGAAGAAGGAAGCTTGGTATTACTGAAAGTATCACCGTGGAAAGGACTAACAAGGGTTGGGAAGAAGGGAAAGCTAAGTCCAAGATATGTCGGACCTTTTGAGATCCCAAAGCACGTTGGTAAAGTAGCTTACGAGTTGGCGTTACCACCGCACCTGGAGCACATTCACAATGTTTTTCACGTATCAATGCTTAAGAAGTACAATTCAGACTCCAGGCATGTAATAGAATATGAGCCAATAGAGCTTCAGGCGAATTTGTAATATGTAGAAAGTCCGATAGAGATTCTAGAGGAGAGAGAGAAAGTATTAAGAAATAAAGTGGTAAAGTTAGTAAGATTTTTGTGGAGAAACCCAAAGGTTGAAGAGTCAACCTGGGAGTTAGAAAGTGATATGAGAGAAAAGTACCCTCATTTGTTTTCTTAGGAGATTCTGAGGACGGAATCCTTTTAAGGGGGGAAGGATGTAATATCCGGGATATATCGTGTAATTATTTTTGCTATTAAATAATTATTATATGTGTTCAGTATATATTCTGTGAATTAATAGTTAAGTGTTATCTGTATTTGGATATTCAAAAATAATATTAATTGAGTATTTTAATTTTCATATGTCCAAAATAAAATATAGATAATTGTCATATCTTCCTAATTATTTTTATGTTAATTTATGAATTTATAAGAATCATATGAAATTTATAAAATCTTTTTCCGGGTATTTAAAATCTATTTTATAAAAACGGGAACCAACTGACGTCACCCGTTGTTACGTTTTTGGAACCCAAAACTCTTCCGAGAACTCCTTCCTAACCCAATTATAATATTCCGAGCATTTTCCATATTTCGACTTTTTCGATCTGGCGTACGGTTTGTCCTGCGTGGGTCCCGGCGCAACATCTTCGATACAATATTCATTTCGGTAAATCAATAAAACTCGTATTTTCGATAAACGGGAGCTTTTTATTAAACTATCACAATTATCACTTCGTAGTACGTGTAACCAGGCGCTGAGACCAAGACCGCAGTACAAATTGTACTGATTTGGATAATTATCCCTTAAACCGATACCGTTTGGATCAGTTTTTATAAATAAACGTACCGTTTTATATCCAGAATGATCCAACGGGATACTAATTTTCCGTAAATATAAATAGCCTTTACCCGTATTTTATTTCGTATCAAAATCATTTACAGACAGATAATTATATAATTTTCAGAGAAAAACCCTAATTTCATAAACTGTTCTAAGAATCAAACAAGCTTTTGGAGGTGTTATTGAATTTGGTTTGGAAAGCTCGAGTAACCAATCTGAAGTTCTTGAAGAGCTCTACCAGATTCTGTAATCCATACACCTGCAGAAATCAAGGTTATTTTTCTATATTTTTATTTATTTTTGAATTAATTTTAGTAAAAATATGAATTTTTATTCGGATGATTGTTTGTATGATTTAATGATTGCATGTTATAGAACTTGTTTTACTGATGATTTTGATATATTATACGTCTGATTTGGAGTCCAATAACATGTTCAAAATTGAGTTTGATTTTCGAATTTTAAAATTAGGGTTCATAACCCGTATGAATGTTCTTAATTGAAATTTGGGGGTTTCTTATTCTGGAATAGATTGATGTTGTGATATAGTGGGTTGTGTTCTCTGTGAAATTTGCAATCCAGTCGTATAAGTTTCCTGAATCAACGAGGTCTGTAGAGAAGGGAGTTGTGTTTTGAATATTTCCGAAGTTCGCTGAAAACTAGCAAACATCACGGCCAAATTCCGGCCAACTCAGGGACTGTTAGGTTAATTTGTTGGCATGGGTGTGTTCCTGGTGAAGTGTAGTTGTGATCTGGAGGTGGTGGTGGCCTGAGCACCCCTGGATCGTGTTCTTCGGCGAGACAGGGTGTTTTCCGGCGACCCCCTGTAAAAACTGCAGTTTGGTACCTGAACTTTTGGGGACGATACAGTTAGGTCCCTGAAGTTTCCAGAATTTGCAAATTTAGGATTCCTGTTTTAAAAATGTTTAAAAATCATATTTCCTATTTATTTTTATTAGAAAATTCATTTTTAATTTCTGAAAATTCTAAAAACTATTATTTTAATTCCGAAAATTATTTTTAATTCAAAAATAAATCTGAATTATTTAGTTAATTAATTTCAGTTAATTTTTAATTGATTAATTGGTCAATTAATTCAAAAATTAATTGATTAATTGATTTAATTAATTATTAATTTATTTTAATTAATTATTTAATTAGATTTAATTATTTAAAAATTCCGAAAAATAGTTTCAAACTTTAAAATATTATTCTAAATTATTTCCAAGGCTCGATAATTATTATAAAATTGTTTCGAATCCAGAATTGGCTAACCGAACCCTGTTTATTAACCCGAAATTGATCCAACGACCCGTTTTAATTCCGAAAAATATTTTAAAAATCATTTTAAATACCAGAAAGCCTATTTATGACCCAAAACTTTTTTATAAATGATATGTCGTTGATTATGTGACGTATTATATGTTATATGTGATTTGTTGATTGACTGCCGGTCTCTATATTCGATGTGTACTTGTTTATTGCATAACTTTCAATCCGTTAATCGGATTTGGGTGAAACGAAGGATAGATAGAAGTATGTGTTGAATAGAATCGTATGAGTTGATTATTGATAGATGCTTATGATATGTGAGCAGAAGACGCAAAACGTAGGAAAGGGAAACAGGTAGTTGAGGAGTAAGGCGGTTGAGATTGGAAGCAAGTACAGTGTAGTAAGTTAACACCAGGCAAGTGTTCTGAACTTTCTTGAGATATTGTAGTGATTGATAGTCCTGTTCTAAATTGCAAGTGCTTTGAAGCACTAAAACCCAAACCCTATTTCCAGTTTTGATCTTGAGCCGTAAACCTGATTCTTTCTAGACCATTGATTGTTGTATACCTAAACCCGAACCACAAATATACAATATCATTCTGTAAATACATAGAAACTATATACTAAACCCTGAATCGAATTATCTTCACACTCGAACCATTGTATCCTACGCTTTGAAAGGCAAAATCCTTGAAACCTTGAAACACTGATTCCTTTGTTATCCAATTCTTTCATTACCCAACAGCTAAGCTTTGAAAATGCCATATTGATCCTCATGAACTCTGAAACCATTTTATTATGAAACATCCAATGTTGTTAATGATTCTGTTTATTGTTTATTATTGCTTATTCTGTTATTATTCTAGAATTGGATTGTTTTTATAAAAATTGTGGACCAGATTCGTGGTCAGACCATATGATGGTCAAATTAGGCCAATGTGTGCCTTGGATCCAGTAGTTAGAGCAATGCTGTGTGCTTTTCTCGGGGTTAGTGCGTGATTGATCAGCAGCCTAACCTTGGTTTTTAAAATGAAAGTATAATATCCAATTCTAAATCATAATTCATTGTTCACTTGATATCGTAACCATTTTCACCTGATGATCATTATTCTCAGTTTTGTCATTGTGATTTGCTGAGCTAGTTAGCTCATTTGTGTGATGTTGTTTATGTTCTTTTCCAGTTAAGAAGGAACAGGTTGGTAACGAGGATCCCCAGTCCAGCGCGAGAGCTAGGGGTTCAGGTTGATCGAGCTGAGCTAGTAGGCTTCTTTTGGGATCATATAAGTTTGTAAAAGTTTGTAATAATGTTTAATACTCAGTTCTGAGTTTGGATAGTTGGGATTTGAACGGTTTGTAATATAAGTGTATATTCGGCTTGTGTGCATACTTTAACCTGTTGCGGTCCGTGGTAGTTGGTAAGTAGGGTCACTGCATATTATTATTATCTTTATTATTGTTATAAGCAGGTTATAAATAAGGTGTGTGTGTGGACCCCAAACTTCTGACCCGGTTTGGAGGGCGCCACAATTAGAGTCTTTGGGAGTGCATCTTTAGCTCTAACATTCCTTAGTTCTTCAATCTTCTTCAGTACCAATCTTCTTGCAGTAATATTGAACCCAAAGTTCTTCTTGAAAGATGAATAAACTTTAATCAGTACAACTTGGCTTTCTTGAAGGATCATGTGAAGTGGCCACTGAATCTCCTTTCCTCCTTTGTACTTGAACACTAACCTTTCAGGTAGGTTTCTGTATGCATCAATTCCTTTCACTTCATCTAGTTCATCTAGATAGAGGTTTAGATCAGAAAATTCTTTGATGTCACACAAGTACATGTTATCTCCCTTATTGACTTTAGATTGAGCTTTGACTAGAGATTTGGATTTGAGAGGTGACAACTTCACTTTCTTGACTGCTCTTGACTTTGTTCTTCTTGGCTTGTTAATGATTGGCAAATAGAAGTCAGGAATTGGTATGTTCTCCCATTCTACTGGTTCATCCTTAGGGACAATAGGTTCACCATGGATGTTCCTGTAAGGATCCACCACCTTAATATCTTTAAATACCACAGAGGGTTTTGATGCTTGAGTTGTAGTTGGAGTGGATTTTTTGGGAAATTGATTCTCCAATTCTTTATCAACAATATCCAGTTTCCTTTTAGTTCTTTTAGCCAATTCCTTGATTATTGGAGATTTCTTCAGTTGTTCAACTTGCTTCTTTGATTCAATAACTTCAGATGGCTGAGAAGGAATTTGTTGTGATGTATTTACAGCATGTAGCTTGGCCAAGATAGCAATTTGCTCTTTCTTTTGTTTAGTCTTTTTAGCATCCAGAGCAACTTGCTTCTTTTCCTGCTTCAATCTAGCCTTTTCTTCTCTCTTTGCTTGAGCAAATTGAGGATGTCCAGCCACCACACAAAATTCTTTCACATTCCTGAAAATTTTAGCAATTCTTCTTTTAGAAGCTAAATCAGCTGGATCTTTGTAGAAAGCAATTGACCTTGACAGAAGCTTCTTTTCATCAGGCTTAGGTGTCTCATATACAGTATCCAAAGGGTTCTTCAATGATGATTTTGAGTAGTTTACCCTTGGTTTCAGAATTATTTCAGCTTTTAGAGATTTGATGCAGGATGGCTGTCCTCTTTCCAGATAGTTCATGCTCATCTCATTCACACTAATTTGCTTGACTTGAGAGTGATGGATGGTTGACTTAACTGGCTCCTTGACAAGTTCAAACTTCTTTTGTATTTCCTCATCAATCTTCTCCCAGTTGACTAAACTCAACTTCTCCTTATCAGCTGCTCTTATGTTGGCTGCTGCTGCATTGATCAGATCTATACTGTCTGTAACTGGTGGCTTTGAAATAGTAATTGAAGGCACAATTACTTTACTGATCTGAATCTGAAGTCTCTCCCCCTCACTTGGTCCTTTCTCCCCCTTTTTGTTATCATCAAGTTAATTGGAGGAGGGGGTTTGAGCAGCCACCAATTTTTGAAGTAAATCTGTCTGTTGAGCTTGATGAAGATGAATGGCTGTTAAAGATGCTTCCATGGCTGACATTCTTGTGTCCAAGGCATCTACCTTGGTTCACATATCAGAATTTTTCCTTAATTGCCTCTTGATGTCAAGCATTGTAGCCTCTGGAAGTCTAGAATCCATTTTGACTGAAATGGCCTTCTTCATCTCCTCAATATCATTCTTCATGATGTTTACATCCCTAGCATGCTGGAAGCCTTGGATTTGTTGAAGTTCCAGGGAGGCTAGATGTGCCTGAAGGAGCTTCTTAGTGCTGGCATTAATAGTGGTTTGAAGAGCAGTATTGGTCTGATTGATTAGCTGGATCAGGGTGGTCTTGAAGTAGCACTCATCACAGTGCTTTGAAAATGCCCATGATGGCATACCTGATCTTGAACTTGAACCTACTTCTCCCCCTATGTCCATAGCCTCATCTTCACTATCCTCACTCCCATCACCAAAAAAATCAGCTGAACCACCAGTCTCATAGTCCACGTCACCAGCTGTAGAAGGCAAAGTTGTGATGGCATCCTTAGCTCTCATCATAGACTGTGTGGTATGCACCAAATTCAACATCCTTTCTGCATTTGTCATTGCCCTATTCAGCTAGAAGTTGATAAGATGGAACAGGGTGAGTAAATGCCTCAGCATCAAGGGAGGTGGAATCTATAACAGCTTTAGGATGCTGAGATAGTCCCTCCCTGTCTGCATCCTGGACATTCATTGACTCACTAGCAATGACATCCATCCTTATAGCTCCAGTACCTGCATTTATCTCGTTTTCTCTCTTTTGTTGCATCAGGGTCTCACCCTGGCTCCCCACCCTCACACCCTCACCTTCACCTACTAAGGTGGGACTCCTCTCACTTTCTTTTGCCAATCCTGAAGAAATGGATTGCATAGTTTCACTCATTTCCTCTCCTTTTTCCTGGGAACAACCCAGACTCTCACTCAAAACACTCTTCTCTCTCAATCCTAAGAGTGACTGTACAACCACTAAATCTTCTGCACTTGAAATAAATGAAGTTTGAAGTTGTGCAGAGATACTCGAAGGATGAGTGATATCTATCGAGGGAGTGGTTTTGCTATCCGACGGATAACTGCTGTTAAGCTTATCCGTCGGGATACAATCACTACTCGACGGATAAGAAATATCCGTAGAGAGAGTAGAAATAAATGAGCTGGAAATAGAAACTATTGTTGACTCTGTGCTGATTGAAGATATTTTGGGCACAGATGATACAATAGTTCCTGAAAGAATTGGCAAGTGAGCCAACAAATCATCTAAAAGATGATGCTCACTTGCACTAGATTTTAGCTTCCCCAACAGAGTTAAAGAAGGGGAATCAGGAATTAATGTGTTTATTATATCCACATCCAGAGAATTAGTTGGTGAGTTTGGTGTTTGAGGTGCTTCTATGACTAGAGATTTTGGCTGTGACTCCACATATATTGGAGCCACATCAAACTGAATTTGTGAAGGTGCAGTGACTGTGTCTGTTGCACCAGTTTGCACTGTGTGTGTACCCTGTACATTCCCAAGGGTTTTAGATTTCTTCTTTCTGGCATAAGTTTGGGGTGAGCTTGTATCCCTAACCCTCTTGGCATGTGCTCTTGGTTGAGAGCTTTGTTCAATAACTACATCCTTTTGGGAGGATGCAGCTAGAAATGAGCTTTTATCCTTTTTAAGCACTGCAGTCTGTTGGGAAACTGCAGTATGGCTAGGCTGGGATCCACTCAACTCTCCAACCTTATTCTTGGGGTTTCTTTTATGTTCACCCCTTCCCTCACCTATCTTGCCCTCCTTCACACTCCCCACTTTGGTTTTAGTGGATTTTTCAACTGGCATCTTTTGGGAGATGCCAGAGGGGGCTCTCTTTGATTTGGGTTTGAAAATTTTTGCAGTTTTGGTAGCTTGGGTAGGCAACTGTTTGGTCATTGACACAGTTGCCATAGCCTCACTGGAACTCAAAGAAATTAGTAAGGTTGGAATAGTGGTAGGAATAGATGGACTTATCTCACTTACCTGAGGTGCTTACATTACAGAAAAATAGAACAATGGCACATCCTTGTGATGATTGGCCCTGTTCAAATCTGCAATGAGCCTTCTCTCTTGAACCCAACAATCTAGTCTGTTGTTAGGGTTCTCAAGCACAATATCTTCACAGAGGTGGTTATCTAACATCATAAAGAATCTAGCATAATACACATTTTTACCTCTTTTATTTAACTCTCCTAATTCAAAGCCTAACTCAAACAAGACAAGATCACTGAAATTATACAATTTATCTGTAACTAGCATGTAGAGCATGTTAAGCATTGAGATATTGACTGAATCAAAATTACCGACTTTACCTGAAAAGACTTCTTTCCTAAGACCCATTCTCCTAATGTCACTTAACTTAGAAGTAGAAAGAGCATATTTCATGGAATTAAGCATATTGATTATATCAGTGTCAGTGTGTGGTGAGGTCACAGTGTTATCAGGAATCTTGAAGCATGCTTTTATAACATCACTATTAACACAGAACTCTTTACCTTTAATGGTGAGTGTGATTGTCTTACCTGTTGAGTTGTAGGTCGCAGTGGTCCACATCTCTTCAACAACTTCACAAAAGATTGTGGGTGATTCCAGCATGGCATAATTGAGCTTGCAATTCTTCACAAAGTCCATCATCTTGTGATAGTCACCAGAATGCTGAATACCCTTGTTCACTAGTGCAGTGAAATTGTTCTTCTCATAAATGAACCCAGTTTGAGACATAATCTTTACAACAGGTGCCATTGTTAGAGAATAAGAGCTTGAAGAGAAAGAGAGTAATTGCTTTGAGAGAGAATGAAATTAGAGCAGTTGAATTGAGAATGATAAAAGAAAAGCAATTGAAATGAAATACTCTTTTATACTATCTCAAAAATAACTGTTAAAAATAATAAAGTAAAATAAAGTAACCAATAGAAATTGCCTAAGATAGCTGTTTAAAAATAAACTGTAAAAATTCCACCCATTATCCGTCGTGTTATGCTTACAAACTATAAGTATACTCGATGGATAATGTACAGGGAATTAACGGCTAAGAATAAGACAATTCGACGGATGAGGATAAACGGTTATCCGTCGAGTCATAAAATATTCCAGAAAAATAATTGATTTTATTAGCAAATAGTATACCGACGGATGATCAAACTCGATCGATAAAGATCATCCGTCGAGATGTAAATTTTGACTTAGCCCAAATTTCATCCTAGACTGAGAAATCAATTAAATTTCTGGATGCATTACAACTTGCAAATTAACTCATATAGATTTAGGAATAATTAAACATACCTAACTCACCTACTAACCTTGAAAAGGTGGATTCATCCAGTGGCTTGGTAAAGATATTTGCAAGTTGCTTCTCACTTGGAACAAAATGTAGCTCCACAGTACCATTTATTACATGTTCCCTTATGAAGTGGTACTTGATATCTATGTGCTTTGGTCTTGAATGTTGTACTGGATTTTCAGTGATGGCAATTACACTTGCGTTGTCACAGAAAATAGGAATCCTCTCAACTTGCAAACCATAGTCTAGCAATTGATTTTTTATCCATAATATCTATGTACAACAACTACCAGCAACAATATATTCAGCTTCAGCTGTAGAAGTATAAACTGAATTTTGCTTTTTACTGAACCAGGACACAAGCTTGTTTCCTAGAAATTGACAGGTTCCTATTATACTTTTTTTATCAATTCTATAATCTGCATAATCTGTATCTGAATAACCAGTTAGATCAAAACCAGAATCTCTAGGGTACCAAATGCCAAGTTTTGGAGTTCCCTTGAGATATCTAAAAATTCTCTTAATAGCTATTAAGTGAGATTCTCTAGGATCAGCCTAAAATCTAGCACACAAACATGTAGCAAACATTATATGTGGCCTACTAGCTGTCAAGTACAAAAGTGAGCCAACCATGCCCCTATAACTTGAAATACCCACAGACTTTTCAGTAGTGTTTAATTCAAGCTTAGTTGCAGTGGTCATGGGAGTTTTTGCAGATGTGCAATCCATTAGATCAAACTTCTTTAAAAGATCAAAAATGTATTTAGTTTGACTAATGAATATTTCATCACTAACTTGCTTAACTTGTAAACCAAGAAAGTAAGTCAGTTCTCCCATCATACTCATTTCATACTTACTTTGCATCAATTTGGCAAACTTTTTGCAAAGTTTCTCATCTATAGAGCCAAAAATAATATCATCTACATAAATTTGAACAAGTATACTAGTACCATTAACATTTCTGAAAAATAAAGTTTTATCTACAGTACCTCTTGTGAAGTGATTTTCCAAAAGGAACTTTGATAAAGTGTCATACCAGGCTCTAGGTGCTTGCTTTAGTCCATAAAGTGCTTTCAAAAGATAATAAACATGTTCTGGAAAATTTGGATCTTCAAAACCAGGAGGTTGACTGACATAGACTTCCTCCTCCAAATCTCCGTTCAGAAAGGCACTTTTGACATCCATTTGATAGACCTTGAAATTGGCATGGGCTGCATAAGCTAAGAAGATTCTGATGGCTTCAAGTCTTGCAACAGGAGCAAATGTTTCATCAAAATCTATTCCTTCTTGTTGGCAATAGCCCTTAGCAACCAATCTAGCTTTGTACCTGACTACTATGCCATTTTCATCCATCTTGTTTTTGAATACCCATTTGGTGTATATTGGATTCTTTCCTTTAGGCTTGGGCATCAGCTTCCATACATTATTCCTTTCAAATTGGTTTAGCTCCTCCTGCGTAGCTAAAATCCAATTAGGATCCAATAAAGCTTCTTCTAACTTCTTTGGTTTTTCCTTGGAAAGAAATCTGCTGTATAGACATTCTTCTTGAGTTGCTCTTCTGGTTTGAACTCTAGAAGAAACAACACCAATTATTAGCTCAAAGGGGTGATCTTTTATCCATTTTCTTTGTTGAGGTAAATTAGCTCCAGATTAAGAGGCCTCATTGTTGTCTTGATGCGTGATTGAGTTTTGATTGTTAGAAACCCCCCCTGAGTTTGTGGATCTTTGATTTGAGAAAGGGGAACTTTCTATAGGTGATCTATCTTGATTTCCAGCTTCTCTTGATAACCCGACGGATGGTGAGTTTTGAGTACCGACGGATGAAGCTGGTTATCTCCCGACGTATAACAAAGATTGCCTCCCGACGGATGAAGCATTATGCAACTCGACAGATGTTGAGTTTTGTGCTTCATTTGTAGTAGACTTTTCTGCATTATCCTTAGATACTATTTCTTGATCACTTTCATCATCAATGTCATCACTAACCATCTCCACATTATCAAATTTGAGGCTCTCATGGTAATCTACATCTTGCAGTACTTCAATCTTTTTGTCATCAAACACAACATGTATAGATTCCACAACAATGTTGGTTCTTAGATTGTAGACTCTATATTCTTTACCAACAACATATCCAACAAAAATTCATTCATCTGCTTTAGCATCAAACTTCCCATTTTGATCAGTTTGATTTCTCAGAATATAACATTTGCAACCAAAGATATGAAGAAAGTTTAAAGTTGGCTTCTTGTTCTTGAATAATTGATAGGGAGTCATGCATCTTTCTTGATTAACCAGAGAAATTTTCTGAGTGTAGCATGCAGTATTAACGGCTTCAGCCCAGAAATATGTTGGCAGTTTAGATTCTTCAAGCATTGTCCTTGTAGCTTCAATAAGTGATTTATTTTTCCTTCCCACTACTTAATTCTATTGTGGAGTTCTTGCTGCCGAAAACTCATGTAGAATCCCATTTTCCTCACAAAATGCTCTCATGATATAATTCTTGAACTCAGTTCCATTGTCACTCCTGATTCTTCTAACCTTGAAATCAGGATGATTTTTGACTTGCCTTATGTGATTGATGATGATTTCACTAGCCTCATCTTTAGACTTTAGGAAATATATCCAAGAGAACTTTGAGAAATCATCTACAATTACTAGGCAAAATCTTTTCCTTGAGATGGACAACACATTGACTGGTCCAAACAAATCCATGTGTAGCAGTTGCAAAGGTTCTTCAATTGTTGAATCAAGTTTCTTCCTGAATAATGCTTTAATCTGCTTCCCTTTTTGGAAGGCATCACACAGTCCATCCTTAGAAAACTCCACTAGAGGAATGCCTCTAACCAGTTCTTTCTTTACTAGCTCATTCATGGTCTTGAAGTTTAAATGGGATAGCTTCTTGTGCCATAGCCAACTTTCATCTTGACTTGCTTTACTGAGAAGACAAGTAACAGATTCTGCATTAGATGGGTTGAAATCAGCTAGGTACACATTTCCTTTTCTCATACCAGTGAGAACCACTTTGTTGCTTCTTTTATTAGTCACAACACAGGCTTCTGAGTTGAAGGTTACTGAGTTACCTTTATCACAAAGCTGGATGATACTCAACAGATTGTGTTTGAGACCATCCACTAAAGCAACCTCCTCAATGATGACATTGTCCTTTGAAATCAAGCCATATCCCACAGTATAACCCTTTCTGTCATCTCCAAAAGTAATACTTGGGCCAGCTCTCTCCTTAAACTCTGTGAGCAGGGTAGAGTTACCAGTCATGTGTCTTGAACAACCACTATCCAAGTACCAAAGATTCTTTCTGTTTCCCTGCACACATCAAAATCTAATCAAGTTGATTTTGGTACCCAAGTTTCCTTGGGTCCTGCCTTGTTAGCTTTATTTTTCTGTTTCTTAGGCTTTATCTCATTTGACTTGGGGATATTAGATTCATCCTTGGTCATTTGAGTTGAGCCTTTGAAACCATTCATTGCAACAGAATTATCATGCATATTATAATCAACAAGAAATGGCATGCTATTAGTAAACATGTTATTCCAGTAAGGCATGCTAAATGGCATTTGTGGCATACTAAATGCAGCATAATAAGGATTAGGTGCAAATGGCATGTTAGCAAACTGTGCATTCATATTCTGTGTAGACATATCATTCATAGGCATGTGAGGCATGGCATTCATGTTAGGAAAGTGAGGTGTCATAGACATGGAAGTAGGCATGGCAGATTTGCAATTAACAGACAAATGATTTACACTACCACACTTGACACGGATTTTTCTAGAAGCATATTTATCAGGTGTGTAGTTATTGTGTTTGTTAATCCCTACTTTACCATTTTTATTATTTTTCTTTTTAGCCTCTGTTTTTACCTCAATCTTTTCAAGTCTGTCACTTAACTGTTTGACAGACATGTGACCAACATTAGCCTTTTTCCCTTTCTTAGCTTGACTCGATTCTCCCGAAACAAAGTTCTTGGAAACAGACCCATACTTTTCATTCAGCTTAACAAGTTTGGCTTTACTGATAGGCTTGCTCACAGCCGACAGATGAGGATTTTCATCATTCGACGGATAACCCTTTTTGTTATCCGACGGATGATCCTCATCATTCGTCGAGTCTACATCTGTTAGCACTCCATCTACCAAATTTGGTTCTAGTTTCTCTTTGTTCTTTTTCCAGGCTGCATCACAGAAAGACTCAATTCCTTGAACTTTGGTGATTTGAGCATGGACATCCCTGGATGTTTTTCATGCCTTAATCACCTCTTTTTCACGCTCGAGCTGCTTCTTTAAAATTTTTTCTTTCTTCAAGGACTCAGTTAATTCCTCCTTGGCAATCTTACACTCAATTCTTAACTTTTCAAAATCAATGAACTGAGACTCAAGCACATTATTTCTCTCACTCAAAAATAAATTGTTTTATTTGATTTTAGCATTTTTTTAGTAAGAGACTTAAGTGTAACACGCAAATGATATAACTCTGTAGACATGTCATTTATGGCATCATTACACTCAGCTTTAGATAAATGTGCAAGGTTTGTAGTAATTACATGATTACTTGAAGAACTTATTTCTGTCTCATCAGACTTGGCAATTAGGGCTAGATTAACATAGCTGACATCTTCATCTTCATCTAGACCATCTGTTGTCCAGTCATTTTCTTGTGTTATGAAATCCCTTTCCTTTTGTTTGAGCAGCTCAAAGTATTTTTGCTTATAGTCCACAGGCTCAAACTTTTTCTTGTTGGAATCTGACTTCCTACACTCACTGGCAAAATGCCCTGCCAAGCCACATTTGAAACATTTGAATTTTGATTTATCCACCATGTTTCTATTTGGCTTGGCTGCTCCAAAGTTCTTTTTGAACTAGAGCTTGGCAAATCTCCTGGAAAGGAATGCTAGGTGTTCATCAATCTCTTCCATGTCATCTTGGCTCAAAAAATCTTCACTTTCTACTACAAGCCCCTTGCCCTTGCTTTTACAGACCCTTGAAGTTGACTCAACAGCTTCCATCTTCATCTCTTTCTCTTTTTCCAACTCAGCAACTAGTGCAATGGATCCTCCTTTCTTCTTTCCTCTCTCCATCCTCTCATCTTGCTCTATTTCAAGCTCATAAGTTTTCAGGATGCCATACAGTCTCTCCAAAGTAAACTCCTTATAATCTTGTGAGTTTCTTAATGAGACTGTCATTGGTTTCCATTCCTTTGGAAGAGATCTAAGGAATTTCAGATTGGAGTCTTTTGTCAAATAGACCCTTCCATGCAACATTAGAGAATTTAGTAGTTTTTGAAATCTACTAAAAATGTCAGTGATAGACTCACTTTCTTCATTATGAAAATGCTTATATTGCTGAATCAGGAGCTGCATCTTGTTTTCTCTAACTTGCTCAGTGCCATCACATATGATTTGTATTGTATCCCAAACATCCTTGACAGTTTTGCAGTTGATAATATTGTTAAACATATCTCCATCAACTCCATTAAACAGGATATTCATGGCCTTTTTATCCTTCCTGACTTGTTCAATGTTAGGATCAGACCATTCATGCCTTGGCTTGGGGACTGATGGCTCATTTCCTGTTGCAGCTCTCATTGGAACATGAGGGCCTCTTTCTATGCAGTCAACATATGCCTCATCTTGAGAAAGCAAATGAAGATGCATCTTTACCTTCCAATGATGGTAATTATCTTTATCCAGAAAAGGAATCTTGACTCTAACATCCTTCTTGTTCATCTTGCTGTATTGTTTTTATCTTTAAACTCTTTGTAAGTTAAGAGCTTGCTCTGATACCAATTATTAGTCCCTTAACAATATAACAAGAATTACAGAAGGGGGGTTGAATGGAATTCTTGAAACTTTTTCTTGAAATAAAAATGTTCTCACTCGAATATATATATATATATATATATATATATATATATATAAGTGTGAATTGATTAGCACAATGCGGAATAGTTACTTAAATGAATCAAAACACAAGTAATTAAAAATAGGAGTCTTTAAAAACTTTCTGGTGGATTTGAATGATTCCACTAGAGATATATAATATATATCGAGAGAACCCTGTGTGCAAAATGCTCACAGCTGCTTACAACAATTGAACAACTAAGAATGCAGAGAAATGCTAAGAATTCTGCTTACATATGTTTCTCTGCTTCTTTTTCAGATTCGATAGTTCCTTAGTTGCTACTCCTTGGTTTATATATCACCAAGATTACAAAGTAATGAGACATGATAATAAAACAAAACTATCTAGTCTATTACAATGCTACTTCATTACTCTATTCCAGCATCTTTGATTATCTTCATAATAGCATGGAAATGGTAATGCTTTTTTGTTCTCGAAAACCCGGTTGAATAGGCTACCACATTCCATTTACATCCATTCGACGCATGTGACTGTGTTGTCACTGTCAACAGATATTTGAATTCTTTATCTGTCGGGTTATTGACCATCCGTCGAGTTATTGATCATCCGTCGGGTTGTTGATCATCCGTCGAGTTCATTGTAGTTTATCCGTCGGGTAGCAATTAGGCACTTGACTTCATTTCACTTATGCAGAATTACAAGACATCATCTATGTACAATTAATCAACCTATTCTGCATATCTAACTAAAGTCAACATGACTTAAGTACTACTACAGATTCTAAATAATATGTATGCAGATATGTGCTTCAGACTTATTGTTACATAAGCTACTCACTCGATGGATAATAAGTTATCATCCGTCGGGACTATATTGAGTCATCCGTCGGGACTGTGAACCTTATCCGTCGAGTGCTACATAATTTCACTAAGTAAAATCTACCAAGATGTTTTGTTCATGAAATCATCAAGTACACAACATATACACAACAGTGCAGATCGGCAACTTGTTGACAATGATTCAGATATTACCTGATGAGTCACAAGGAAATGTCTTCACAGACATTAGAAGGGAACTTTGATCTTTATGCTAAATTCTTTGGATCATTGTTACCTTCCCAGAGTTCAAATCTGGAACCCTCAAAGGGAAACTAGCAACTTGTAGATTATGACTCAGATTCATCTGACGAGTCTAACAAGGATGGGGATTTGCGAACTCCCATTGCACCACCTGTGACCTCCTTAAGGATGGCTAAGGTGATTTTCCTTGCGGGTACAGATGGATTTTGGAGCTATGAGAAGAGTGATGCACTTGTGAGAATGAGTGTAAACACGAGTGGAGAGAAGAGTGAAACACTTGTGAGGTACACGAAACAGAATCACACACTCACAGTGAGGAAGAAAGACAGAAACACCATATCCCATTCCATATCCCTAAACATGGTTCTTGATACTTCGGGTCTCGAATCTGTTTATGATTGGAATCTAACTCTTAGGAACCTAACATTTACAGATTAGATTAGAATACTTCGGGACCTTTGGGAGCTAATAATTAGTAACAATTGTTGATCTCACATTGGGGAGGTATAAGGAGTTGGGAAGATTGGTGAACATGATGATCAACAGTGAAGCCATTTTGTAGAATTTCAAGGGACATGGTTGATCAGACTCTGACTTGTTATTTCTTTTCCAACCAAGTAACATATGAGAACTCCTTCAGACAACAGCATACATTCCTTCTCTAAGAGGGAGATAAAAGCTTATATAATAGTTTGGAGGATTCCTCAACGAAGGGGGAGAAATAGCAGGGAGGACGAAAAAGGTAAAGCACATATACATCACAAAACATCAGAAGAAGTGGTTTGGTTCATCACTATTCTACATAAGGGGAGAAATTGTTTTCCAAAAGGGGAGTACCATCAGTTCTTATCTGCGGATCCTATTGTACGGGAGAGGTGGAAGACGAAGGTGATCTCCTTTAAGCAGTTGATTCTCATAGGGGGAGAAGCAAGAGAGATATGCGCTTCTCAACAGGAAATATGATTGTACAAAAGAAGCTACTGATGATTACTTCAAGACTGAGAAGTATTATCTGGCATAGATTTGAAGAACCAAGGAAATAAAGATGAAACTACTTGAAGATCAGTTCAGTGCTAGAGGAACAAGCATCTTTCATTTCAGTTACTCAAGAAATATGGAAATGCAGTATTTGATCCAGAAAACCAGTAGCATTATTTATAAGTCCTGGTACATTACTTTTTCTAGTTGTTAGTTGAGTTATCCTCTCTATTTAATTTGTTTGTTAAGTTTAACAATCAAATAAGGGGAGATTGTTGGTGAGACTGTGTAGCTGTATGAACAGTTACATGATAATTCAACACAATAACAACACTAGAACAAGACAGGTTAATAATACTACGTCTACACAAGAAATCAGGAAGAATGAAGATAAGACAAATACAAAGAATCAGAAGATTAGAAGAAAGCCTGAAGTCTGTCTACAAGTCACTGAAAGAAGTCATTAATATGATCATGCCTCAGTGCAGAACAAATGTTAAAGACTTTCAGGGTTTCAGAAAGGTTGAAGATTCAGTATACAAGTGCTACCGGAAGATTTCAGTGTATTGGCATTGATTGTTGATAGACAGTGTTTGAAGCATAGGAATCTGAAGAATTGAAGACAGGGTATAGACAGAGGTTAATGAAGACGTTGTCTAAAGTACCAGAAAGGATTCTGGTGAAAGTACAGTTGTTTATTGACAGTCAGTGTCTGAAGCAATAAAGTTGAGGCAAGTTTAACAATGTAATTAAGGCTATAATACGAAGACCTAAATCGGGGTTAGTTGTCTGTGAACCAGACCAGTTGCATTAGGCGTCAACAGCTCGTGAAAGGAATCTGGGTATTATTTATAGAATGATTGTTAAGTTGAGGAACATACTTGGATTGAACGTTTATCTGTTAAACTACGAGAAGAGGTGCGCGGGGTATACAGCTAAACAGCTCAGGGGACTAGCGAAGCTTAAAGTTTAATTGTTAAATTAAATAAATTATTTAATGGACTTTAATATAATTTATTTAATAAACTTAAAATGATTTATCTTATAAACTTTAAATAAGTTTATTTTATAAATCTAAATTAGTTTATTTATATAAGTTATATTTAAGTTAATTATATAAATTAATTTAGTTTCAATTTAAACTTAAAAAGGAAAAACAAAAAAAAAAGAAATAGAAAAAGAAAAACAGAAGAGAAAAGAAAAACAAAAGAAAAAGGAAACAAAAAAAGGAAAAACAAAAAGAAAACAAAACAAAAAGAAAATAGAAATCAAAAGAAAAAGAAATGAATAAACAAAAGTAACCAGGGAGGGGCATTGTCGCCACATGAGAGGTTGTTGGTTTATATGTTTAAGTACTAAACATGTACTTGGTAGAACCTTGTCGCCACAGAGCCAATCTCCAAGGTGTCGCCACAGAGCACAGCTAATTGCCTGGTCTAGTTTTCTATGGCAAGGTTTCCCCTGTGGTCGCCACAGGGGAGTTAGAATAAAATAAGTTATCTCCTTGTACCCCCCTGTCGCCACACACTCCTGTCGCCACAGGGTAAAGAAGCTGTCTCCACACAAAAGCTCTCAACCTCAGCCACAAAATTATTGGATAAAGTCTACACTTTGCAGCAGAGATTAATGAGCCATTCATTCTGAAATATTTTCTGTTCATCTTCTTTCCCCAAAAGAGAAGTGAAATGGCAGCATTGATTTACAGAGAAGCTCAAGCTATTTGTATATCCGTTCAACTTTTCACCGGAGTAACGTTATAATGCCCGATTTAACTCTTGTATATTCTTAGGGGCATTATAATCGTTAACCGGTAATTAAATCCTAGTACAAACAAAAGCTAGATTATTGTATAGGATTTGATTTGTAAATCTTTGTAGTAGCTAGGAACTTTGTTGTTCTTAGATTGTAGCCGGTTAATTTATTTACCGGAGTGTAGCAACACCCTCGAGGATTTATATACGAATATATATATTTCCCCGAATATCTTGTGTTCCTCATTTTTATCGTTCTAAACAGTATTCCTCTCAAGAACATGAAACCACTAACCGAGCACTAAATATTTTATCTGCTAAAGATTCAAAAGAATTTTTAATTTAGTGATTATCGTATTCACCCCCCCCCCTTCTACGATAATTCGGGACCTAACACATACCCTTTCCCTTGACTATTTACATTTTATAAAGAAGCATGCAATTTACTTAGTTGAACAATTACAAAATGTTTTCAAAAAGAAACACTTCTGTTATATAAAAACTTTTCACAAAAAAGATTTGATTTAAAGGCTAAATAAGTTGTTTGATTTTTTACAGAAGATGCCTCCCAGAAGAAACACCCGTTCTACCACCCAGAATGAAGAAACCAACAAAAACCAAGACAATAATAACCCGAATGCAAATACAGGTTCTCTAGATCCAAATGTAGCCCAGATTCTTCAGATCATGGCTCAGCAAACAATCAACCTGACTCAACAACAACAGGGACAGACCAATTCCCATGTAACTTTTAAGACTTTTTAGGCTATGAATCTACGAGAAGTCAAAGTTCTTTATATCCAATTGAGGCAAGACTTTGGTTAAAGGAGATTGAAAGGTCATTTGCTTTAGTCAGGGTGAGAGAGGAACAAAAGACAAAATTTATGAGTTACTACAGTATATGATTTTATAAGGGATTTATAGATTTAATAAATTATTTTTCAGATTAATTATAAATTATTTTGAATAATCCGGAATCATCCAAATTCAACTATTTTTAGGTTTTTACTACCCGGAAGTCTCGAGAAAACTCCTTTCTAACCTAATTTGATTATTTTGAGCATTTTTCGTGTTTTGACTTTTACGATCCGGAGTACGGTTTTACCTATACGGTTCTCGGTACAAATTTTACGATACTATTTTCGTTTCGGTAAACCAATAAAACCCGTATTTTCGAGAAACGGGATATTTTAATTAAATAATTATATTATCTTCTCGTAATTCGTGTAACCAAAGCGCTGAGACCAAGACTGTATTTGTAAATAACCCGATTTTGATAATTATCCTAAAACTGATACCGAATTGGATCAATTTTATCAATATTTAACGATTAAGTGTTCCATTTTTATATCCGATATGATCCAACGTGGTACTAATATTCTGTAAATATAAATAGCCCTTATTGTATATTATTTTGTACAGATAAACACAATTAAATAGTAAAATTATATAATTATCCAGAGAAAACTCTAGAATTCATAGTGTTCTTCGTAATCAAACCTAGAATCGAGGACGTTACCGAACTCGGATTTTGGCATGCGAGTAACGAAAACAAAGGTCTTGAAGAGTACAATCAAGTTCCATAACCTATTTCACTGAAGAATCAACTGGTAATTTCCTATATATTTTCATTAATTTTGAATTAAATATGATTAAATTATGAATTTTGATTTTATTTTTGTTTATGTGATTTGATGCTTGCATGTTGTAGATAATTGAGTCCTGGTCATTTTGGTATGTCATAATAGTGATTTGGAGTTCAATAACATGTTCAAATTTGTGTTTGATTCTCTGTAATTAAAATTAGGGTTTATAGGCTGTTTGAATGTTTTCATATGAAAATTGGGGATTTCTTCCACAGGGGTTATTGATGAAATTGGTTGATACCATCATGTTTAAAATGATTCCAGGAGTCGAATCATGTATTTCAAATCATGGGAGGGTTCCTAGATTGATCAGATCGGAGAAAAAAGAACTCGCCGGCGACGGCGATTTTCTTGAACTTTTTCCTGCCAAACCTTTGATTGGTTAATTGTTTTGATTGCATGAAAAAGTTCCTGGTAACCTGTAGAGTAAATCTGGAGAGTTTTGTGGCCTGAGGGGGTCGGAATCGTGAACTTCGGCGACCTCCGGCGAAAACGACTGCGACTAGTGCAAAATTGTAGTTTCATCTCCGTAGTTTTGAAAGTGATACAGTTAGGTCCCTGAAGTTTCTGAATTTTTCAAAAATAGGATTTCTATTTTAAAATTATTTAAAAATCATATTTTCTTTTTATTTTAATTTCAGAAATTCATTTTTAATATTTAAAAATTCTAAAAATCATTATTTTAATTCCATAAAATATTTTTAATTCAAAACTAAACCTGGATTATTTATTTAATTAATTTGAGTTAATAATTAAATATTTAATTGGTCAATTGATATAAATAATAATTGATTAATTAATTTAAATAGTTATTTATTAATTTTAATTGATGATTTAATTAGATTTAATCATTTCTTTTAATATAAAAATTCCGAAAAATAATTTCGAGTTTTAAAATATTTTTTTTAAATTAAGTTCAAGGCTCGATAATTATTATTAAATAATTTTAAAGTGAGATTCGGGTATTCGAACCTTGTTATTTATTTATAAAATGATTTTTTTACCAGTTTTAATTCCGAAAAATGTTCAAAAATTTGTATTAAATAGCATAAAAATCATTTAAACCCCGAATCTTCTTTAAAAAATTAATTTTATCGAATACCTAACATGCTACGTGATATGTGCTATCTGATTAAAGTGTGATATGCCTATGTGTTCATTGTTTGACCGTTTTTGTCATAACTTTCAATCCGTACGTCGGATTTGGGAGAAACGAAGGGTAGATGGAAGCTTGTAACATCTACGTGATGATTAGATTAAGATGAGAGTGAGTATTGATAAATACTGGTAATGTCTAGAAGAGTAAGTAAGGCGTATAAAGGGAAAGCAAGTGGTCAGTGAATGAAATCGATAAACGCGTGCAAGTAAAAGAAAAGAGCAGTTGATAAGGCAAGTATTCTGAACCTTCTTGAAGTATGTTGTTAAGTATTCCGAATAAAATCTGTTTTATATTGCAAGTGATTTGCAGTGCTTATTCTTAAACCCTGATCACATCATTTGATATTTAAACCGTAAGCCGTATTCTTCGTAAACCGTTGATTGTTGGAATCCGAAACCACATACATGTGATACTACTCCACAAATACATATACACCATATAGCAGTCACTGAAATGGATTTGTTTAACGTACAAACACTCATACTTTATACAATACCTTATAACATCAGAAAACCAATTCTTATAAAACCGTTGTTCTTCTCGTACCTGATTCTTTTACAGGCTTGAAGCTATTCTTCATACATACCTTGTTATACCTTTATGGTGCTCACGAATCACCCTATGCTTTAAGATGAATGTCTTATCAATGTTGTTTATGATTTTGTCTATTGAATTATATTGTTTATGATGTTGTTATTATAGAATTGGATGGTTTTATAAAAATATGGACATATTTGTGGTCAGACCAGATTCGTGGTCGTATTAGGCCAATGTGTGCCTTGGATCCAGTATATAGAGCAGAGATGTGTGCCTTGCTCGGGGTTAGTGTGTGACTGATCAGCAGCCTAACCTTGGTTTTTAAAATTAAATGTGAATATCCAATTCTAATCACTGCTTAACAAGAACTTGATCCTTTTAAATCATTTCATTTGATCATTGTTTAATCTCAATATTATCATTGTGACTTGCTGAGCTACTTAGCTCACTCTAACGAATCTGTTTACGTTCTTTTCCAGTTAAGAAGAAAGTGGTTGGTAGTGAGGATCCCCAGACCAGTGCACGAGCTAGGATTCCAGGTTGAGACGGAATAAGCTAGCAGGAGCCTTTTGCTTTAGTTTTGAGTTTTTGAAAGTTTGTAAGAATGTTTTATTATCAGTTGTAAGTTAAACTAGTTGGGATTTGGTACGTTGTAATGTAATTAAGGTTGTGGCTTATGTTCACACTTTAACCTGTTGCAATCCTTGTATGTGTAGTGTCGGGTCATTGCTTATATTATTTCATACACAGGTTTATATTATGTGTGTGTGTTGTGAACCCCAAATTTCTGACCCAGGTTTGGAGGGCGTCATACTTGAAGCCATTCTTCATACATACCTTGATATACCATTACGATACTCATAAATTGCATTATGCTTTGGGACAAATGTCTCATCAATGTTGATTATTATCCTGTTTTATTGAATTACATTTTTTATCATTGAATTACTATAGAAGTGGATGGTTTTTCTAAATATGGACCAGATTCGTGGTAATATTATGCCAATATGTGCCTTGGATCTAGTATATAGAGCAGAGTTGTGTGCCTTGCTTGGGGTTAGTGTGTGACTGATCAGCAGCCTAACCTTGGTTTTTAAAATTAAAAATGATTATCCAATTCTAATAATTGCTTAACAAGAAACTTGCTTCTTTTGAATCATTTTATTTGATCATTGTTGATCCTCATTTATTGTTTATATGACTTGCTGAGCTGGTTAGCTCACTCTTGTAATGTTTTTTTTATATATTTTTCCAGTTAAGAAGGAAACTGTTGGTAGTGAGGATCCCCAGACCAGTGTTTGAGCTAGGATTTCAGGTTGAGTGATGGAACGAGCTAGCAGGAGCTTTATGCTTTAGTTTTGAGTTCCGCAAGTTTGTAAGAATATTTTATTATCAGTTGTAAGTTAAACTAGTTGGGATTTGGTAAGTTAAGGTTGTGGCTTGTTTTATACTTTAACCTGTTGCGATCCGTAGATGTAAATTATAGGATCATTACATATATTATTTTATATACATGCTTATATTATGGTGTGTGTGTGTGTTGTAAACCCCAAATCTCTGACCCGGATTTGGAGGGTATCACACAACTGCCACATATCTATTTCTAGAAAACAATTTTTGATCTTGATTTAGTAAGAAACATAATTCAGTTTCTACTTTCACAGCTGAGGCTGAATATATTGTTTCTGGTTGTTGTTGTGCATAATTTTATGGATGAGAAATCAACTACTGGATTATGGCCTACATGTGGACAATATTCCAATTTTCTGTGACAAGACAAGTGCCATTGCCATCACTGAAAATCCTATGCAGCATTCAAGGACAAAGCACATTGACATCAAATACCACTTCATAAGAGAGCAATTTATGATTGGTACTATTGAACATCATTTTGTTCCAAGTGAGCAACAACTTGCATACATCTTTACCAAGTCACTTTATGAATCAACTTTTACTAGGTTGGTAAGTGAGTTTGGTATGCTAAACTACTCTTAATTCATTTTTCTGATGTCTATACAATTTATATTATAGCCAAAAATAAATTTGATTTTCCTGTTAAGGGTGAAATTCTGGCTAAGTCAAAATTATCCCTTTAATGGATGTTCATTATTCATTGAGAGTGAATATATGTTGATTGCCTGTATTAGTTAAAAGTCAAATATATTTCTGGGTACTTTATTCATCGATGGATAATAGTACATTTGCTATCCGTTGATTCTTATCAATCATAACTGTTGATTTTTAAAACCATATCCGTTGACACGTGCTTACAGTCACGTATGTATACGTTGATGGACAGTTTTGGAATTTCTACAGTTTTTTTTTATTTTTAAAAAGTTATTTTTGGAAATTATCTTTGGTTGTTTTATTTTACTTTTAATCATTTATTTGCCTTTTTCTAAGAAAGTATAAAATCCAAAGTCATTTACAAATCTCACTTTTATCTTTCTCTAATTACTCAAGGAAATTTCAACTCTCTTTCTCCCCGAAAACCTTTATCTCTCTCTGTGACTTCGAACCTAGCATCAATGGAACCTGTTGCGAAAATCACAATTCAGTATGGGTAGGTTTATGAAAAGAATAACTTCATATCTTGGGTGGACAAGAGCGTTGCTTAGGAAGACTATCATAAAATGATGGACTTCATTAGCAACTGTAAATTTAAGTATGCCATGCTCGAGTCACCTGTTATTTACTTTGAAATTGTAGAGAAAGTGTGGTCATCTACTATTTTCGATTAAAAAAATATGACAATTACCTTTACTCTCAAAGGTAACAACTAATGTGTTAACTCAGATGCTAGTCAATCTTGCTTTAACTTAGTTAAAAATAACACAACTTCTCCACACACTGACATTGATATGGTTAACTTGCTTAAGTCTATGGGCTACTCTCTAGATACTGCTAGTTTAGGTAGTATTAAGAGGAAGAGTCTTAGAAAATAATGGATTTTTATGTGTGATGCTTTTATTAAGGTATTTTCAGGTAAAATAAGTAATTTTGATGCAATTAATTCCTCTCTGCTCAACATGCTCTACGTGCTCTTGACTGATAAATATTTTGATTTTAGAAATTATCTCTTACTAAAGTTAGGATATAAATTAAAGGATATTCAGAAAAGGCCTATAAATGTTTACTATGCTAGATTTTTAATGATGCTAGATAACCATGTGTCTAAGGACCTTCTAATTGATAATTCCAACAACAAGCTTGCTTGTTGGGTGCAAGAAAGAGAGTTCTTGCAGATTTGAGCAGGAAGAATCTCAATAATGAAGTGCCTCTCAACTATCTGCCAATTTTAAGGGCACCTCAGGTAAGTGACGTAAACTTTTCTGCTTCTATCTCTTCCCAACCTAAAGTTTTTTTACTTCAACTGTGGCTATAAAATCTGTGACAGTGACCAAACAGATGCCTACCCAAGTCACCTAACCAAAATTTTCAAAATCCAAGTCTAAGAAACCAACCTCTATTGTCTCTCAAAAGAAATTAGTTGTAACAACTACCACAACACTTTAGGGGAGTGAACAGGGTGGTGAGTCAAGTGAGGAAAGGGGTGAAAATGAAAGAAACCCCAAGGACAAGTTAAGTGAGGTTAGTGAGTCCCAAACCAGCCATATCACAGTCTCCCAACAAACTGTGGTAATTAATAAGAAAATAAGCTCATTAGTAGTTACATCCTCCAAAAAGGATGTAGCTATTGAAACAAGCTCTCAACCAAGAGCACATACCAAGAGGGGTACGGACACTAACCAAATACAAACTGGTAGGTAATGAATTACACACAGGGGGTGAATGTGTTTTTGTGTTTTATGCTTTTCTTGAATGTTTAAGGTGGTGAACAAAGTAAACTAAATTTTGCAGTAAGATGTATTAATACTAAAATTAAACAAGTAATAACAGTGAACACAAAGCTTTCAAAACTCACTTAATTTTATATTAAAATTAAGAATGTTTTGCTATAAAATTTCTAGGTTATTTGTTGCTAAAGAGCTTAGCTTCTTCCTTTAGAGAAATACAAGATTTTCTTATCTAAATTGTTGAAACTAACGTAGGACCAGTGTTAACTTTATATCTCAGTTAACTGCTGGTTTACACAGTGTATAATAAGACATGCTATTTACTTTAGTAAGCTGTCACTAATCATTCCATTTTGGGAAAATTATATCTTCCATTTTTGGCTTAGCATATCTTTGCATACTGTGTTAACTTTGATCTTCCTTTGTCAGTTAATCTTCACCCTTGATCTTGCACACTCTTCAAGCTACTTTTTGTAGACTTGTCAATCCAACTGGTTGAATTGTTTGTTGATTGTTAATCTTGGATATTAAACTGATCTGCACTTTGTACTTTGAGTTTTACCTCGAAATCTCCATTTTGTTATATAGAGAACTTGACATCTCGATAAGTATATTGGCTTATCGAGATCTCTCATTATTCTATACTTGATTTGACTTGTAGAGGTCTCTGAGTTCTCTATAAGAGAATTTATCTTGTCAAGATCTCTCCACTTCATGTGTTCACTTTGGCTTATAGACATCTCTGAGTTTTATAGCGACTAATTGACTTTTCGACAACTCGGAGTTCTCTAGTGATAATTGACTTGTCGATAACTCAGAGTTCTTTAATGATATTTGACTTGTCGATAACTCTGAGTTCTCTAGTGAAGAAATGACTTGTCAATATCTCCAATCTTCATGTCTTCAATTGGCTTGTCGATATCTCTGAGTTCTCTAGTAGCTTTCCTGACTTCTCGATAAGTCATTTGGAGTTCTCAAATGACTTCTCTATAACACTAAATTTGTGACTTATAGAGATCTTGACTTAGAATATTTTCATCAAAATAGATTTATTCAACTCCAAGCTTCTTCATAATTCTTCTGAGGCATGATCTTCTTGATCTTCTTCCAGATAGAATTCTTAGGCTTGATACTGTTTAAACAAAAAGACTACAGTCTGCTCTATGACATTTTTACAGACTTTAAATGTTACAATAAAAATGTAAACTAAGATTAAAATACAACTTACTTAGGGTTATCAATTTGACTTAGTCTTGTTATTGTACAGGCATATCTTGCACAACAATCTCCCCCCATTTGTGAGAAGATTGCTTAACGCAAATTCATGCCTGTTAACAAAAGTAACCCCAAGTTATGATGGAAAATAAAGTTAATACACAAAAATTGACACAATTACAACTTTTATTCATTAAGGGATTTATAAAGTTTTAAGTAGTTACAAGCATTTGGTAAATACTTTTTTCGCTCCTGCTTCTTCTCTAAGGAGATCCTTTAAGTAAACAAGAATTTTAAGTTCTTCTACAATAGGTGTCCCACTTAGAGCTTCTACAAGTTTAATTCTATCTGCCTTCGTATAACCACTTTCTAGTAAATCAATCCTAAATTTTGAGAATTGGTCAGTTTTGATGTTTAGAAACTTTCCATCCTTAGATATGCTACTCATTCCTTTTGCTTTCAGTTCTTCTGATCTCTTTATGAACATTTCAATTTCCTCATCATACTTCCTCTTTCTTTCTTCATATTCAGCCTCATTTTTTTCTTCTTTCCTCTCTTATAATCAACCATTCAGCCAAAATTGATCTCCATGCTCGTGTAGCAGTATCCTTATCCTTTAGCAAGCTTATCACTCTCTTGATTTCTGTGGAGAGAGAGAGAGTCAATTAAAGTACAACCAAGGAATGTGAAGGACCCATCTTCATATTAAAATCTAACTTCTTTTAAAGATACAACCCAGACTCTAACTATTTCCTCAGCTAGTTGTTGAAAATAATCTTCATCTGAGATGCACCAATTCAAAGGTAGAAAGTCATTTTGCTTGAAACAATTCCAGAGGGCCCTTTCAGTGATTTCTAATTCTTTTGTAGACTTGGCTTTCTTAGGTTTTCTCCCAACAGACTTGTAATTGATTTTGAGTGAAGGCTTGACTAAAGGTAGGTTTGAGATTTTCTTAAGAGATGTTTGGTTTGAGGTGATTGGTGTTTTAGGAATTTGTTTGTAGTTTATTTGTATAAAAATTTTGGATTAGAGGTTAGAGATGGTTTGATGATTAAGGTTGTTGGCATTGAAGGTTGAGCTAGATTTGTTTAGATTTTTAGGGTTTGTTGTGGTGGTTCTGATCCTGAACCATCATGCTTTTTCTTTCTCCTTCTTTCTTCTCCCCTTTTCTTGTCACCTTCTTCTTCTCATCATCTTTCTTCTTTTCATCCTTGCTTCCAGTTGCCTTAGAAGGTTGACTTGGATTTGAGCCAGAAGGTTTTTTTTTCATCCTTCTGCTCATCATCATCCTGGTCTTTCCTTAAGTTGTACTGAGTGTTTGGCAACATGGTGTTAGGATCCACAAGATATCTATCTAAGATTTTTATCATCTCCACATCCTCATGCTTCTTGTTCCTCTTGTGCTTTAGATCAAACTGTAAAGTCATGATCAAAGCATATTTGATCTGACACAGTGTGTAGGAATAAGAAGATGTCTGGCTTGCTTGGTTGTTGGACATACATAGACTATTCCTTTGTTTGGATAGAGATAGGCTTCAGGAAAAGTTTCTATCTGTGCCTTTTTGAGCTCTTGAAGGAGTTGAGTATCTTCTAGATAGACTGGATTTACTCTGTCAATCATTACATCCGGTTCAGATGCTCTTAAAGTTTGCATATTTGAAAGAGTCACCTATAGACACCTGTCCATACCACCATCATTGATGTTCATGACAATCCTTTTCTGCAAAAAGTCATCGTTTTTCACCACCACTGCCCTTATGAAGTTGATGTTCTTGGCCAAAGCTTTCTTGCAGGTCACATAGTTGTTTTTAAGAGACACTCTTAGTGCTGCAAAAAGGTCACTAAATTTCTGATCTTGATTAGGTCATATTGCAGCCTTGAGAAATCTTTCTTTTCCAACATCAATTTAAGAGGAGCTTTGACCAATTTGAATAGGCTCTTTAGCTTTAGATTTAGCATCCCTGGACTGTTAAATCCTAGCCTCAATATCCCCCTTAGTCTTGGTGACAGGAATGAGTAGGGGAGTTGGAATTTCTGGCCTTATCTGTTCAGGAAGTGATGGCAGTGGTATGTTGAGCTTCCCCATGATGGCTCCCAAAGTAACAGAATTTTGCATTTGGAGATGCTTGTGAGAGTCCACCAGGGTCTTGATGTCTGATTGTTGACTTTTGACTAGAGAAGTCAAGGCTTGAACTTGAGCATTAAGAGAGACATTTGAAGCCTGCAAGTCTGAGACTTGTTGTTGAAGAGACTGCATTTGAGTATTTGTAGAAGATGAGCTGGTAGGTGTTGAGGAGCCAAAAGTTTCTTCCACAGCCTGTTTGATTCCATCCATATGGAGTTTTGTAGACCTCAGTTACTGCATCATCGACATCCTATGGAGGTAAGACCTTGGTATTGCTTCCAAGAATAATGACATATTCATCCCTAAACCTAGCCAAGACTTGATCCATCTCCAATACAAAGTCCTCAGACAGCAATGCATCTACATTACCATCTTGTTTTGCATCATTTATAATTTTCTCCTTTTGTTTCTCAACTTCTTCATTGTAGGTTAGCATAATAGTTGATAGTCTTGATTGCTCATGTTAGAAGTGAGTAGATGTTGTGAGATGTTTGTTAATCCAGAAATCTGCTCAACTAGAAGATCATCCATATATGTAGGTTGAGAGTCAGATGTTTGTAGCCATTGAGAAAGAAGATGTGATTGTTGAGGTTGTGAGGTTGAAGGTTGGTGTGAGGGAGCAGAACCACTTGTGACTGAAGTCACAGTTGTACTCACAGATTGCTCTGTGTTTATGACAGTCTATTGTGCTCCACCTGTAGTGGGAACCTCCAATTGAATTGGAGGGGATTAGACTGGATTACTATCATGTACACTAGCCTCAAACCCTTGTGCTTCTTGCAAAACACTGTTACATGAATGTGATAAACTTGCCTCTCCCATAGCAGGGTCAGTGGAAATTGTACTCCTAGCATCAATTTATAATGCAATTTCTGCTAGGGTTTTGAGGAGAGCTGTTCCTTATATAGGAACCTCCAATTGAATTGGAAAGGATTTAGATAGCTGCCCCTCAGGAGTACTACCCTCAAACCTAACAGCCTGTGAAAGATGATTTGCACATGAAGGTGCATTTATAACATCCATGAGGTCTTTAGTAAAAACTGATGAATCCCCCATGGTTTTTATGGTGTCATCAAGGTCTACCCCAGCTTGTAGCCTCTCACCATCTGATTGTAGTGTCTGGGTGGTGAGCAGGGGTTCTTGAACCAAGTCACTTGATTTAGCTTGCACTTGAGAAATGGAATCAAGTGCTGTAGAAGAGGAAGAAATTTGTGAGATTAAGAGTTGTTGCTCAGAATTGAGTGTTGGCAGCTCCCCCTGAATGGATGAGGGATCTTCAATAGATGTGCTCTCAATGTGTTTGCCATCCTTATTATTCCTACCATACACTTGAATTTCTTTAGGGTGCTGGATGTGCAGACTCTATACATGGTGCATTGGGGAGAATGCTCTTTTCAATAGACACACTTTGTTGAGAGGATGAACCTAGAGTCTGTTTTATCCCTATTTTTACAACTGCATCCTTTTGGGAGGATACAGAGGTAGATTGAGTGGTCAGCTCAGTTTGTTAAGCCTTTTTTGTCTTTCTGACCAAAGGTGACTCGGCTAGTGTTTGATCCTCACCACTCTCATCTATTTCTTTTAGGGTTATCTCCTTCCTCTTTTTGTTTACTCACTTCACCCTTTTGAGAGGATCAAGTGGTTGGTATCCTAGCTACTGGTTGGTTTGAAGAAAAGGTATCATCTTGGGAAGGTCCCTGTGGGTGTTCCTTTATTTGTATTTCTACAGGTTCAGGGACCATAGATGTGCTAGGCTGTGCATTAGATCTCATGTCAGGCATTAGGTAAGGGTAAGGCCTAAATCTCTCCATCATAAATGGAGTGATTTTCAGACTCACATTTACCTTGTTCTTTGTAGTAAGTGAACCAAATATTATTTTGGACACTTGCTTACAATTGCCTATTTTAGTGCTATCTGTACCATTCAACAAATGTATGTCTGTGACTTTATGATTTAAAGTAGACATAATAAATCTATGAAAGAAGATTTCCTTACCTCTAGCAGATAGGGGCATGGTCAGCCTGGTTGCAAGTTCTTCCAGGATCAATAGACCAACATTCAAGTATCTGTTGTGAGCTATTGAGTACACCAGCTTCTGCACCACACTTAAAATATTGTCATACCCTGTCTTCCTTAAGTGAAGGCCCTCACTACAGAATCAAACACAAAGGACCATTCCTTCCTTAACTTGGTCCTGTTCAAACTTGACAAGTTGATTCTTCCACCATAGTTGATGAAGTCCATAAACTTAGTCAGTTCATTTGGAGTTGGCACCTCCACTAAGTTTGCAGTTGGAAGCCCCAAAGCTCTATTCACATCTTGCTCATTTAACTCTATTTGTTGACCTCCAATTGTGCAAGTTACCACCATAAAAACAGAATTGTCATTCATATCAGTCCTTACCACAACTGTTGTCCAAAACTCATGCAGAACGTCCAAGTACAAGACTGAGTTAGTAGTTAAAGCTCCTGCAAGGTAGGATTTAGACAAGAGTCTCACAAACCCCTTGAAACTATCAGGGGCTTGGTTAGCATCAGTAAAAGCTAGGTAATTTGTTCCTTTCTCTGGGATAGTAGCTCTCACTACATTGAGTGCCATTATTGTTTAGTGAGAGTGAATGGGTAAGAAGAATTAGTGAGAAAGGAGTAAAAACGAGAGAGAAATCAGTTTTAGATTGAAAAGCTAGGTCAATTGAGTTCTCAAAAGTTGTAAGTATGTATATGTATCGAGATGTATGGGTATTTATAGTCAAAGCTAATGACTTGTCGAGAAGTCAAAAATAGATGTTTGAAATATGCTTATCGAGAAGTCATTTTGAGATGTGAGAGACATATCGATAAGTCATTTTATTTATTTTTCTGGAGAACAAATAAAAAATTGACTTATTGAGATGTTGAATAAATACCCAAATTTGTCCAAAGTGGACTAAAATGTTTCCAATTTTTATTTGAATAAATTCAAAATAAAATCAGAATAAATTTGCCAAAAGTATTTTACCAAAATAATTTATTAGATTAAATTATTTCAGTTTTGAGTTATTGATAAGTCTAAAAATAATGCTTGTACCTACTAGAAATTTGTCGATAGACATCGCTTATTAGCCGAAATAACAAAGCTTATAGAGAACTTATATAGAACTTATAGAGAACTTTACAATGGCTTATCGATAAGTCATAACAAAGCTTATCGAGAAGTCACTCGAAAAGTCAGTAAATTGACTAGATCACTATGATTATGTCTTGTGTTTATTTTATATATTAAAGATGTAAATTAACATTTGAGAGTTTTCTTAGAATAAAAAATTCCAAGTTGAATTTTTATTTTTGAAGAATAAATATGCAGAGATTTCTGAAATATTTATAATTCATATTTCAATTAACTTTTAATAAAATCAAATTAATTTTGATTTACTTGAAATTAATCTACTGCAACACATTAGTTGAGTTCTTGCCTTAGGATGAAGAATTTAACATTCCAATTTTAATTATAAGTCTAGTGAAGGTAGCTTCATCCAAAGATTTAGTAAAAATATAAGCTAATTGTTTTTCTGTTCGAACAAAAATGAGCTCAATTGTACCATTTACAGCATGTTCTCTAATAAAATGGTACCTTACATCAATGTGCTTTGTCCTAGAGTAATTGACTAGATTAGCCACAATAGATATAGCACTAGTATTGTCACACATATTTGGAATTTTGTGTAACACTAGGCCATAGTCCATTAGCTGATTTCTAATCCAAAACACTTGAGCATATCAACTTCCAACATCTATGTATTCTTCTTCAGCTATGGAAGTTGACACGGATTGCTATTTCTTACTATGCCAGGATACAAGTCTTTGTCCAAGAAACTGACAGCTCCCACGAGTACTCTTTCTGTCCACCCTTCATCTAGCAAAATCTGCATCTGTGTATCCAACAGCTTCAAAACCAGTTCCCTTAGGATACCATAATCCCAAGTTAGGAGTCCCTTTCAAATATCTGAAAATGCTTTTAACAGCCATAAAATGCGATTCTTTTGGATTGACTTGAAATCTTGCACAAAAACATGTTGCAAACATGATGTCTGGTATACTTGCAGTCAAGTAAAGCAATGATCCAATCATTCCTCTATAGATTGAAATGTCTACATTTTTACATTTTCTATCTTCATCCAACTTTGTTGCTATAGACATAGGTGTAGAAGCAGGTGAACAATCAACCATACCAAACTTCTTTAATAAGTCCTTGACATACTTAGTTTGGATGATGAAGATTCCATCATTTCTTTGACTAACTTGAAGTCCAAGAAAGTAACTTAATTCCCCCATCATGCTCATTTTATATTCACTCTACATAAGCTTATAAAATCTTTAGCAAAACTTTTCATTTGTAGAACCAAAGATAATGTCATCCACATAAATCTGAACTAGGATCATATCATTACCATGGTTTTCGTAGAAGAGAGTCTTGTCTATGGTACCTCTAGTAAAACCATGTTTAAGCAAGAATTCTGAAAATGTATCATACCAAGCTCATGGTGCTTTAGTCCATATAGGGCCTTGAGTAGCTTGTACACAAAATTTGGAAATTCTAGATATTCAAAGCCAGTGGATGTTGCACATACACTTCCTCTTCTAACTCACCATTTAGGAAGGCACTCTTAACATCCATTTGATACACTTTAAAATTTGAATGTGCATCAAATGCTTGAAAAAATCTTATTGCTTCAAGTCTTGCAACTGGAGCAAAAGTTTCATCATAATCTATTCCTTCTTCCTGTGAGTAGCCTTTTGCAACCAACCTTACTTTATTTTTGATAACTACACCATTTTCATCCATCTTGTTCCCGAACACCCATTTTGTTCCAAATACACTTCTATTCTTTAGTGCATTATAATAACCCCAATTTTTGGAAATTTTTGAAACCCTTATGAATAGTGATTTTGCAGATTATGCTGAATGAGAAAACTTTTCATGCCACACTATGTAGGGGTTTTTTATTGATCTTCTGAGATATTATTAGTACTCTATGTGGTATATAAGTGTATATAAATATCGTCAGAATCCAAATCCGAACACTTTGATTTCTCCCGGAAATCCACTAGATACGGAAAGAATTGAGTATAAGGTAACAGGATAAAAAGGATTTAAAATAAAATATTATAAGAGAGGATCATAAAAGGATTATAATGTATTGAGAAAGGTTAAGGAAACCCAGGTAATAAGATTCCGGGTATGATCCCTCAAACGAGAAACGAGAATGAAAGTTAAGCGAACCGTATAACAGATCAGCGGTCATTAGGCAAACAATTAGGAAGTTAATCAAGGAGGTTAGGGATGATGAGGTCATCCAACCAATAAGAAGAGGGCAAGTAAGGGATGATGACATCATAAGCATGACATAAGCATGACATAGGAGGGAAGGAGGTGTGGATGAATGATAACCAGACAAAGTTCAAGGTTATTAAGGTAATTAACCAAAATCTAAACAAAAACAACCAACCAAAAACAAATCAAAGCAAAAACACAAAATCATCTCTTTCTTCCAAGCTTGCTCTCGGCTTTTCCCCATTTTCAAGAAGAAGAATTTCAAAATTCAAGTTCCAAGCTTCCTTAATTGGTAAGATAATTATCTAGTACTCCTTATGCATAGATATAGCTATTCCATGAGTTTAAGCTTCAAATTCCTTCACAATCTCTTCCAATAATTCAAGGAAGAAGATGGTGAATAGTAACTTTCAAAGAAATAACTTTAGTTTCTTGAATTTTTATGAAAGTTTAAGGTTATACAAGCAAGGATCAAGGTTCTTTAGGCATTCAAAGCTCTTGTGATTGTGTCAAGAAGCTTCAAGAAGGTATAAACTCCAAAACCTAGCTTTAGTTTTGAGTATTTAGGAATGGTTATGAGTAATATAGTATATGTGAAGCATGAAGCTTGTTTGTTTAGAGTTTGGGTTGGAGTGGTAATGGTATGAATGTTGAATCTTGTTGATTTGTTAAAGGAATTAAGTATAGTTTAAGTTCATGATGAGAATAACATAAATTGGAAGAACTTGAGATGTTGGGACTGTTGTAGTGTGTTTTGGATGAATGTTGGTTGTATGAATGAATTGGGATTGATTGGTGATTGATTTGGATTGGTTTAAATTTGGGAAATCGCGTAAATATAGCCGTCGTAATGTCCGATTTTGATATGTGGTTCGTTTGATTCCGATGTACGGTTTAGGAGAAACGGCCGTTTTAAGTAACGACGTTTTGCGAATGAAATATTACCCCTCGCCTTACTTTGAAACCTTGGTTAAGGACCATAAATGACTAATTGGGGTAAGAAACAATTATGTAAAGTGGATTAGGCAGTTGGTAAGGTACTCGCGAAAGAATCGCCTTAAAACCCGTAATGATTAATTTATTAAAAATAGTGGAGCAGAGGGTACTCGAGCGACTTAAGTAAATCGTTAAGCGCGAAAGCGAACATTAGGACTCTAAATGGTTAAAGTCTAGTTTCTTAAGCATCCGGGGTCTAATTCCGACTTATGTTGTTGTTCATAGGTTATCGGACCCACTCTAAGCTTAAGTCTATCCGGGAGCACTCAGGCAAGTTTTCTACCCGTTATACTGTTGTTGTGATATATATGTGTATATGCATGATCTTGTGATAAATGCATATTTGTTATTAGCAAATTCTTGAGATATATTGGAGCATATGATATGGTATATATGCATGCCTGTTTCGTATTCTTGACTTATATATCTGTTGGTTCAAATGCTTATTAGTTCCATAATACCTATGCTAGAGATAAGCAGTAGTTGCGTATACCCTGAGTATAGGGGACCTAAAGGTGAACCCTTTTCTAAAACCGGGAGTAGATGTTCCCGAGTATATGATATATATATATTTATATATATATATATATTGATATGGTTTTTAAAAACTATTAATCGAATAAGGTTTATTCGATAACTTCATATTATTTAATGAATATTACTTGAATATTCATTCGAGGATTTATGACTCCTTTTATTTTATTTAATGAATATTACTTGAATATTCATTCGAGGATTTATGACTCCTTTATATTATTTAATGAATATTACTTGAATATTCATTCGAGGATTTATGACTCCTTTTATTTTATTTAATGAATATTACTTGAATATTAATTCGAGGATTTATGACTCTTTTATATTATTTAATGAATATTACTTGAATATTCATTCGAGGACTTATGACTCACTTTATCTTATTTATTGAATATTATTTGAATACTCCAAATATTAATTCGAGGATTTATGACTCTTTTATATTATTTAATATATCGGGACTGATTTATTTTAATAAATCAGCAGTACTCCAAACATTCTTAAAAATGTTTTCGAGTCTTCAAAATGATTTTTAAAGTCAGAGTGGACCCCAAAACTCATTTTTATATTTAAGATCTTCCTTTCAAAGGGGATTTAAATACTCGCTCAAAACCTGGGGGATCCAGCTCTGTGGTGTATTTTACATTCGCAACGTGGTTGCTGTTTTGAGAAAACAAATAAATTGATTACTTACCCAACGTTCGGGAAGTAAGCCCATCTAATTGAGTCGGCATAAGCGACAGGCCGGGGTACGGTCTATCAAAGTGTAAGTGGCTGGGTGGTAGTCCATCAACGCGTAAGAGGCCGGGTGGCGGTCCAGCACAAGGTCCTAATGAGGCCAGGGTGATGACCGGTGGGGGATTCATCCATCTACTAGTAGAAAAGGTTACTTATTGGTATCTTTGCCTGATCAGCAAGATATCGGGTTTATGCCAAAATTCTTTTCTTTCCAAAATTCATTCGATATTGTAATTCTGTTCATACTTTACATGACAGAGGTTTTCAGGAAATGTATGAGAGATATATATATGGATATATATATATCGGGACTTAATGAAGTATCTCGTAACTTCATTTCATTCAATAATATTTCAAAGATTGAATCTATTCAAGTCTTATCTTGTATTCTCATCTATGTGATGAACTTTTGAAACTAATTATAACTTGAACGGTGGTAGTTCAAGTAGTATTCGGAAAGATATAACTAAATTGGAGTATCTTGTAACTTCATCTTTTAAACTTATATCTAGTAAATGATTATCTTGTGTGTGTCAAAGATTTTCGGAAAAACGTTGAGACAAGGTTAGATATATGAGATCACCTTGCAACGATATTTTTATACAGTTATAAACTGGAACTCTGTGTATATTATACACGTCAGAGGATTTCAAAGATTGTGAAAAGTATATATGTACATATACTGAATATTTTGCGACTTCATCGCATTAAGATATCAAACTTGGTTCATTTCTTTTGACCAAGACTTTCATGAGTGCAATGAGAAGGCTCATATATTGTTAATCATTATACATATTATTTTGGTGGGTTTACTGCTCATCCTTGCTTTCTTCTTTCATCACACAACAATAGATAGAAAAGATGAACATGACCAAGCTCCCGATTCGCAAGCGATTAGAAAACATTCCGCAGTTTCCTATAGGCGTTGATGTCGCTGTAGCTGAGGTAGGAACTACCAATAGGCTAGGATTTCAACTTTTGATGTACCAGACTTATGTATATTTATCAATTGTAATAATGGAAAAGAAATGTAAATTTATTCAGAAACCCTTTTAAGGTGTATTGGCATATAATTGTGGAATAAAATGACTTGTGATTATTTTTTTTGGATATTCATCTCTGAGACTATAACTTGTGGTGTGTGTGTTTATTGTGGGGTCACAGTACAGAGTAGTTGATTATTTATTAAGATTGGGTGTTATTAAGGGAAATGGAACTCGTGACAACCCAGATCCCCGATCCCGGATTTGGGGGTGTTGCAGAAATGGTATCAGAGCTAAGCGTTATAAACCTCAGAGATGATGTGACGTTAAGATAATAAGTTCACTAAGATAATAAGAACTCTTGCCAAGTTCATAGTCGGGCTACCTAACGTAGTACTGACAGTTAAAACCCTTATAGGAACCCTTATAAATATCGTGATAGAAGCGTAGTTCGTTATCGTATATGTTAGCGGGACTCCGAACCCTGAGGTTGAGGAGCAACAACGCGATGATGTTTCATTAGTTATTGGAGATCAGATTGTGGATCCAATAGAGCGTCCTAACACGGGACCGGATGATGTTCATATTGAGGATGTAGCGGTTGAGGATGTTGTCCTAGAAGGGATAGTTGCTGAGGAGGATCCTGACAAGAATGAATAAAGGACCACTGATGAATTGATGACCATGGTTAGGTCGACTACCAGAGTTAGGATTGGTCGGTCACTACCGGAGGTTCGTTCAAGTTTGTAAAGATAGTAGCCCCCTTTAACGCGACTTACTCGTAAGACTGAGAAGTTGAATGGACAGAGAAATACGAGAACAACTTTCAAGAACTGAAGCAAAGATTGGTGACGGCCCCTATGATGGCGTTGCCGGATGGAAAAGGAGATTTTGTGATGTGTAGTGACGCTTCGCATAAGGAATTAGGGTGCTTCTTATACAGCACAACAAGGTAATCGCGTACGCGTCAAGACAATTAAGGGAATATAAAATTCGATATCCCCACCCATGAGCTTGGGCTCGTGGCAATAGTTTTGCCCTAAATATTGGAGGCACTACTTGTATGGAGAGAAGTGCGAGATTTACACAAGCCATAAGTGCTCTAGTGCATTTTCACGCAGAAAGAGCTCAACATATGCCAGAAAAGGCGGTTAGAGCTAATCAAGAATTATGATTGGGAGATTCTTTATCATTCGGGGAAAGCCAATGTGGTGGCTGATGCCCTTAGTAAAAAGGAGAGACTCAAGATAATAATGTCTTTGGGAGAGTTTATAAGAGATTTTGAGAAAATGGAAATAGAAGTGAAGGTAACCGGAGCCGGTACCGAAAAGCTGTGTGAGATTGCAATACAGACCGAATTATTGGAAAAGAACATATTGTGCCAGAAAAAGTGATGAATGAAGGCAGAGAGCCAACAAATAGATATGAGATTAATACCGAGAATGATGATAAGGGAATAATGAGGTATTCCTATAGAATTTGGGTTCCAAATGTTCAATAGCTTAAAGATGAGATCTTAGATGAAAGTCATAGTTCAAGGAATAAGATTAAGGGCAACCCTTGAATGTGATAGTCAGGGAGGACGCCATCAAGATAGAAGGAACCCATAACATAATGAAGTGGAAAATGAGGATTTTAACGTATAAGATAACCCCAAGTATGGGAGAAGGATGAAACATTTCATACTAAGGAAACAGAAAGTTGAGTAAGGAAAGGAGACCCGAGACGGTACTCCTATACGGCAATTCATGGACCTGTCTAAAAAGGACTTAGACTATTATCCCCAACCACCACCCTGAGGAAACAATGCGGTGAGAAATTCTTTCAGGACATTTAAGTCGCTAAGCCCTTAGAGTTCCAAGGAACAAGCTGACCCAGTCGAGGCAAGAGCCTGACTAAAGGAAATATAGGAATCATTTGAAATTCTAAATGATTGACGAATCACAAAAGACTATTTTTGTCACTTACCCTCCTAAGAGAGAGGCCACCCGCTGGTGAAAGGCCAAGGAAGGCACGGAGCAAGAGATTATAATAAATTGATTTAAGTTCAGTCAATTGTTTTCGGGAAAGTAATTCCCAAAGATAAGGAGATAGTGTAAAAGCTTTGGAGCTAGAACAAAAGCGGATGAGTATGATGAATTATGAATCTAAGTTGTAAAAGTTGTCAAGATTCGTTCTGAGGACATGAATCCAGAATGACGGGATGTTTGAAATCAATACTTATGTTGTGTTGGTTCATGAAATAATGATAAGAGAAAGGAAAATAAAAAGAAACTGAAGTGGAAAGGAATATAAAGGCAATAGAGTTTGAGGAATGATAAAGGAGTTGGGTATGAGGAAACCCTAAAGACTCGTAGCAATAGAAATAGAAAAGTATGTAATCGTCAGGATGAGGGTGATTCACCATGAGTTAAAATTGATGGTTGAAGGCATAAGAGATGCATATATTTTATCCCCTGTAAGTTGGGAGGATTCGAGGAAACCTTGAGATAGTTCGAAGGATAAATAATGAGACGCGTATAGACTGAGGAGACAAGAAAGTAAGAAAGTAGGAAAATTGGATGAAGGAAGTGACCTTCAAGAATGTGAAGTGTAAGACCGGTGGCTTGATACCCAGAAAGGGAGACGCCAGGTATGAAAGATATCCCAACATTGAGATGACTGTTCAGATAAACAACAAAAGTAAATAAAGAATTATTAAGAAGAAGTTCGCGTTGAACACGACCAATATCTTCCAGAACATCCTTGTTATCGTTACCAAACTAGGCAAGAAAAGCGGATAACCGTTGTTATCTTTTGGAGGCCATATCGATTGACCTCATTTTGAATACAGATGTTATTGTGAAATTAGACATATACTATCGAGGTGGGAATGATGGAATAAGACACCCTTATCAGGGATATATGACTTGATTTATCCATGGAAGGATGCATGTACCTTTTTAAAGGTGGAATTAAGGATAGAACATCGGTAACTTAAAATGAATCCTAGGGGAATGCCTAAAGGTTGGCATTTCACCCTTAATAGGGATAGTATGAGTTTTGACAGTATGAATTGGAAAGGATTAAGGTAATAACAACCTTTAAGAATCAGTGGAGAAATTTTTCAGAAGTATATAGACAATGATTCTGGTATTAATAAATGGTATCTTGATATGCCCTGTATCTAGGGAATACAGGAGGAACGATTCAAGGATAACCTTAGAGGTTTTACAAGGAGAAAGGTAATATTCAAAATTCTCAAGAATAGAAATGTTGATAAAGGAAATATGACGTAATTATAATGATGCCAAGTGGGGCACGTGTTAAACCACGAGAAAGTATGGATCGAACCAGTAATGGTCGAAATTGTTCAGGGCAATTAGGACTTAAGATAAAAAGATGTTCTAAGTATGATTAAAAGTCAGTCGTGACAGTGATTAACCTCTTAAGACTGAGGCAATAACTTATGGAAAAAAATAGTGATAATTTTTTTTTATTTTTACTCATCAGACTTTAAGGAAAACATCTTCACATAAGCTGTGATTGAAATGAGGTAGAAAATTATTTGGAGGTGGTTAAAATGTCATTGACTGTAAGGAAATTTTACTATCAGGAAAGGCCAAAGAGGTGGCCGACACTTTAAAGGTAAGAGGATAATTATAGGCGCTTGTGCCAAAAGAATACAGTGATGATGGTTAAAGCTATGAAGGTTGTATTATGGTTTGGAAGATTGACATTCCTTCTGATGACTGTGCAATACCCAACCGTAATAGTAGTTGGTAAAGGTTTAATTCGTGTAATCGCCATGAGCGGGCTATCTATCTCAGAAGATACTATCTTGAGATAAGCCAGGACCATGTTTCAAAAAGGACTAGACGAACCCTTGAGTTAAGTCTTCTATTTAAGCCATACGATTAAGAATGGTATTAACCTGCTATCGTTGCTTTGACTGAAACTCTTCTGCAATTTTATCTACTTCATGTCATGAAAGTACGTCAGAGTTTGGAGTGTTCTTCATGAATTATGATTGGTGGTTATGTTAACTCCTTAGAAGTATTCTATACGACATGTATGGACTCCGTATGGTTAGATATTAAGATTTCATGGAAAGTGAATGACGACAGTAGGCCAGTGGTGGACCATAGTAATGCAGCAATGATTCTGCAAGGAATGAGCTGATTACAACCGTGAGAGTTGTATTGGAATGGATGTTGTGATTGAGTACCACTAATCGGGTCATGGTAGTGTATAAGTTATCATTGATAGACTAATTAAGTAGAGTATCTACCTACTGAATATTTATTCCCTCTTATGAAAAGAGAGTCGTATTACTATATGAGGAAGGTTGCGTGCAAGCATAGAATTCTAGTAACGATGAAGTCTAGAATGAGATCCCAGATTCGATTTTCGATATCGAGGGAGTTTCAAAGGTGATTGTGTATAAGCTCGAGGAAGAGCATGGGTCCATAGAATGATGGACAGAATAGCAAAAATATTTAGGCATGTGAAATACGATGCTATAATACTTGATGTTTATATAAATACATATATGTTTTGTTCTCCTATGACAAACCTCTATAGTTCAGAGGTAGGTTCCAAACCAGATATTTTGTGGCAGTATATTTTTTTTCATATATACAATTCTCTTCAATTCATTCTTTTCTCTTCTTTTCATTTCATATAAACTGAGAAGAACAACCCTTCCAGAATGGGAGGTATTGCCGAATGACTATCTATCTGTGTGATAGAAGCCGAGTAGGATACCAGCTATTGTTTAATTGCTTATCAAGTACTAAAGGCTGGCCACCTTCCGTACTAACTATGCAATAGAACAAGTGTTCATGATCACAGTGATCTCTCAACAAATTCCTTTACTTTTATATGATTGATCAAATTTTGGAAAATGGAAACAGCTGAAAAAGGAGTAGTAAAGTTATGGTGGTATTCAGAATGGAAGCACATTCGTGATACCAAGGTTGACGTGGTTATTAAAATGTTATAGAACGCTAACAAGCAAAAGTATAACCAGTATAATACTAGGAACAGAAGGTAGTAGCAATTACAAACTGGAAAAGAATGGGTATTGAGAAGCAAAAGCTCTAATGCTAAAAGCTATAATGAGAGTCCGTGCAATAGACTTGAAAGAAATTGGAATGATCACTTAACACGGATTGAGTTTTCTTACGACAATAGATCATATGTCAGTATTGAGATATCGCCTTATGAGATCCTTGAGGGAAGACAATGTCGATCTCCCTTATGTTAGGATGAAGTTCTAAAGCGCAAGATGCTCGGACCAGCAGTGGTCCAAAGGACCAAGGATATGATAGATCTAATCAGAGGACGGCTGGTAGTAGCCTAAGATGGACATGATAAGTATGTTTATTTGACACGAAAGGACAAAGAATAGGAAGTAGGGGACCTAGTGTTGTTAAAGGTATCCCCTTGGAAACCCTTGGAAAGGATTGATAAGATTCGGAAAGAAAGGAAAGCTAAGTCCACAATTTATCGGACCCTTGGATATATTAAGAAGTATTGGGAAGTTAGCATATGAGCTAGCCTTACCCCAGAACATGTAGCAACTCATAACGTGTTTCACGTATCAATGTTAAGGATGTGTAATTCGGATGCCAGATAAATAGGGGCATATGAGCGCGTAGACATGCAACCAGAACGTAACCTATATGGAGCGACCAGGAAGGGTTATAGATTGAAAAAGGAACAAGTGCTTAGGAGAAGGGTTATCAAACTATCCAGAGTTTGATGGAAGAACCACAATGTGGGAAAATTTACTTGAGAGTTAGAAAGTGTAATGCTAAGAGAGTACACCTATTCATTTTCTATCTGATTCCGGGACGGAATCCTTTTAAGGAGGGGAGACTGTAATAACCCCAATTTTTGGAAATTTTTGAAACCCTTATGAATAGTGATTTTGCAGATTATGCTGAATGAGAAAACTTTTCATGCCACACTATGTAGGGGTTCTTTTATTGATCTTCTAAGATATTATTAGTACTCTATGTGGTATATAAGTGTATGTGAAGATCGTCAGAATCCAAATCCGAACACTTTGATTTCTCCCGGAAATCCACTAGATACGGAAAAAATTGAGTATAAGGTAATAGGATAAAAAGGATTTAAAATAAAGGATTATAAGAGAGGATCATAAAAGGATTATAATGTATTGAGAAAGGTTAAGGAAACCCAGGTAATAAGATCCCGGGTATGATCCCTCAAACGAGAAACGAGAACGAAAGTAAAGCGAACCGTATAACAGATCAACGGTCATTAGGCAAACAATTAGGAAGTTAATCAAGGAGGTTAGGGATGATGAGGTCATCCAACCAATAAGAAGAGGGCAAGTAAGGGATGATGCCATCATAAGCATGACATAAGCATGACATAGGAGGGAAGGAGGTGTGGATGAATGATAACCACACAAAGTTCAAGGTTATTAAGGTAATTAACCAAAATCTAAACAAAAACAACCAACCAAAAACAAATCAAAGCAAAAACACAAAATCATCTCTTTCTTCCAAGCTTGCTCTCGGCTTTTCCCCATTTTCAAGAAGAAGAATTTCAAAATTCAAGTTCCAAGCTTCCTTAATTGGTAAGATAATTATCTAGTACTCCTTATGCATAGATATAGCTATTCCATGAGTTTAAGCTTCAAATTCCTTCACAATCTCTTCCAATAATTCAAGGAAGAAGATGGTGAATAGTAACTTTCAAAGAAATAACTTTAGTTTCTTGAATTTTTATGAAAGTTTAAGGTTATACAAGCAAGGATCAAGGTTCTTTAGGCATTCAAAGCTCTTGTGATTGTGTTAAGAAGCTTCAAGAAGGTATCAACTCCAAAACCTAGCTTTAGTTTTGAGTATTTAGGAATGGTTATGAGTAATATAGTATATGTGAAGCATGAAGCTTGTTTGTTTAGAGTTTGGGTTGGAGTGGTAGTGGTATGAATGTTGAATCTTGTTGATTTGTTAAAGGAATTAAGTATAGTTTAAGTTCATGATGAGAATAACATAAATTGGAAGAACTTGAGGTGTTGGGACTGTTGTAGTGTATTTTGGATGGATGTTGGTTGTATGAATGAATTGGGATTGATTGGTGATTGATTTGGATTGGTTTAAATTTGGGAAATCGCGTAAACATAGCCGTCGTAATGTCCGATTTACTTTAGACTGCTTTTGTTCATAATATTAGGACCCGAGAACTCCCTGATATATTTTGACCATTGCTATGTTTAGATAGTTCATGTTATGAGCTTCGTTTTGATATGTGGTTCGTTTGATTCCGATGTACGGTTTAGGAGAAACGGCCATTTTAAGTAACGACGTTTCGCGAACGAAACATTACCCCTCGCCTTACTTTGAAACCTTGGTTAAGGACCTTAAATGACTAATTGGGGTAAGAAACAATTATGTAAAGTGGATTAGGCAGTTGGTAAGGTACTCGCGAAATAATCTCCTTAAAACCCGTAATGGTTAATTTATTAAAAATGGTGTAGACGAGGGTACTCGAGCGACTTAAGTAAATCGTTAAGCGCGAAAGCGAACATTAGGACTCTAAATGGTTAAAGTCTAGTTTCTTAAGAGTTCGGGGTCTAATTCCGACTTATGTTGTTGTTCATAGGTTATCGGACTCACTCTAAGCTTAAGTCTATCCGGGAGCACTCAGGGAAGTTTTCTACCCGTATAACTATTGTTGTGATGTATATGTGTATATGCATGATCTTGTGATAAATGCATATTTGTTATTAGCAAATTCTTGCGATATATTGGAGCATGTGATATGGTATATATGCATGCTTGTTTCGTATTCTTGACTTATATATCTTTTGGTTCAAATGCTTATTAGTTGCATTATACCTATGCTAGAGATAAGCAGTAGTTGCGTATACCCTGAGTATAGGGGACCCAAAGGTGAACCCTTTTCTAAAACCGGGAGTTGATGTTCCCGAGTATATGATATATATATATAAATTTATATATATATATATATATATTGATATGGTTTTTAAAAACTATTAAATGAATAAGATTTATTCGATAACTTCATATTATTTAATGAATATTACTTGAATATTCATTCGAGGATTTATGACTCCTTTTATTTTATTTAATGAATATTACTTGAATATTCATTCGAGGATTTATGACTTCTTTATATTATTTAATGAATATTACTTGAATATTCATTCGAGAATTTATGACTCCTTTTATTTTATTTAATGAATATTACTTGAATATTCATTTGAGAATTTATGACTCCTTTATATTATTTAATGAATATTACTTGAATATTCATTCGAGGACTTATGACTCACTTTATCTTATTTATTGAATATTATTTGAATATTCATTTAAGGACCTATGACTCCGATTATTTACTGAAATATATTCTTTATTTTATTAAAGAATAAGGTGTCGATAATCAAACTTATTTTTGATTATTCAAATAAAGATAGTACTTTCGTATAAGTATATCTTTGGTTATTTAATATCCATTTCAAGTATGAGTTTTAAAACTTCTACTTCGAATATTTTAATAAGGATTATCTTTATGAGAATATTATTTAAATAATAATATTCATATATTTCTAATATATCGGGACTGATTTATTTTAATAAATCAGCAGTACTCCAAACATTCTTAAAAATGTTTTCGAGTCTTCAAAATGATTTTTAAAGTTAGAGTGGACCCCAAAACTCATTTTTATATTTAAGATCTTCCTTTCAAAGGGGATTTAAATACTCGCTCAAAACCTGGGGGATCCAGCTCTGTGGTGTATTTTACATTCGCAACGTGGTTGCTGTTTTGAGAAAACAAATGAATTGATTACTTACCCAACGTTCGGGAAGTAAGCCCATCTAATTGAGTCGGCATAAGCGACAGGCCGGGGTACGGTCTATCAAAGTGTAAGTGGTTGGGTGGCATTCCATCAACGCGTAAGAGGCCGGGTGGCGGTCCAGCACAAGGTCCTAATGAGGCCAGGGTGATGACCGGTGGGGGATTTATCCATCTACTAGTAGAAAAGGTTACTTATTGGTATCTTTGCCTGATCAGCAAGATATCGGGTTTATGCCAAAATTCTTTTCTTTCCAAAATTCATTGGATATTACAACTCTGTTCATACTTTACATGACAGAGGTTTTCAAGAAATGTATGAGATATATATATATATATATGGATATATATATATCGGGACTTAATGAAGTATCTCGTAACTTCATTTCATTCAATAATATTTCAAAGATTGAATCTATTCAAGTCTTATCTTGTATTCGCATCTATGTGATGAACTTTTGAAACTAATTATAACTTGAACGGTGGTAGTTCAAGTAGTATTCAGAAAGATATAAGTAAATTGGAGTATCTTGTAACTTCATCTTTTAAACTTATATCTAGTAAATGATTATCTTGTACGTGTCAAAGATTTTCGGAAAAACGTTGAGACAAGGTTAGATATATGAGATCACCTTGCAACGATATTTTTATACAGTTATAAACTGGAACTCTGTGTATAATATACACGTCAGAGGATTTCAAAGATTGTGAAAAGTATATATGTACATATACTGAATATTTTGCGACTTTATCGCATTAAGATATCAAACTTGGTTCATTTCTTTTGACCAAGACTTTCATGAGTGCTATGAGAAGGCTCATATATTGTTAATCATTATACATATTATTTTGGTGGGCTTGCTGCTCACCCTTGCTTTCTTCTTTCATCACACAACAACAGATAGAAAAGATGAACAGGACCAAGCTCCCGATTCGCAAGCGATTAGGAAACGTTCCGCAGTTTCCTATAGGCGTTGATGTCGCTGTAGCTGAGGTAGGAACTACCAATAGGCTAGGCTTTCAACTTTTGATGTACCAGACTTATGTATCTTTATCAATTGTAATAATGACAAATAAATATAAATTTATTCAGAAACCCTTTTAAGGTGTATTGGCATATAATTGTGGAATAAAATGACTTGTGATTATTTTTTTTGGATATTCATCTCTGAGACTATAACTTGTGGTGTGTGTGTTTATTGTGGGGTCACAGTACAGAGTAGTTGATTATTTATTAAGATTGGGTGTTATTAAGGGAAATGGAACTCGTGACAACCCGGATCCCCGACCCCGGATTTGGGGGTGTTACATGTATGAACCAATTACCAAACTTTATTTCTTTTAAACTGATTAAGCTCCTCTTGCATAGCAGATATCCAATCAAGATCCATTAGAGCTTCTTCAGTTTTCTTGGGCTCTAACTGAGACATAAAGCATGCATGTAGGCACTCATTAGCAGTTGCACTTCTAGTCCTTACACCATCATTTGGATCACCAATTATTTCATTTGAATTGTGACTTCTACCCATTTTCTGGTGTGCATTTGTTGACTGGTGCCTTCATCACTTTCTTCATTATTAGTATAATTTGTAGATCCTTCTTCTCTTTCTCCCTCTGAGTTTGTGCCATCAAAATCAGGTGTTTGAGATGAGCTTCCATTTCCATGATTTTCCTGTTCTATAGACTCTTCATTCATTATTTTTTGTGCATTGTCTTCACCTTCTTCATCAGAATCACTGTTGATGTTGAGATTTTCAAATGCAAGGGCTTCAGCTTCGTTCTCATCAAGGCATTCCAAGCCTGGACATTTGTCATCATCAAAAGTCACATCTGTGTTTTCCATGATTTTCTTTTGATTAACCACATAAACCTTGTAGGCAGTTCTCTCCAATGAATATCCCAGAAAAATTGCTTCAAAAACCTTTGAGTCAAATTTTCCCCTATATTCAGAGTTGTCTTTTAAAATGTAACACTTGCTTCTAAACATATGAAGATGCTTTACTGTAGGCTTTCTTTTAGACATGATTGAGTAGGGTTATTTGTCATGCATTTTATTGATGAGATATCTGTTTTGAGTGTAGCCTGCAGTGTTAACAGCTTCTTCCCAAAAACTAGTTGGCAACTTGGCATCTTTCAGCATTGTCCTTGCAGATTCTACCAATGTTCAGTTCTTTCTCTCAATAACACCATTTTGTTGAGGTGTTCTAACAGCATAGAATTCTTGAACAATGCCTTTGCCTTTGCAGAATTCACTCAAAGTTGTATTTTAGAATTCTGTCCCATTATCGCTTCTCAATCTTTTCACACAGTTATGATCTTCAGCCTATTTTTCTATCTTCTTTATGTGCTCAATTATGATGTGTGTAGTTTCATCCTTATAATACATAAATTCTACCCAGGTATATCTTGAGAAATCATCCACCATGACAAGTGCATATTTGTTCCTTGAAATTGATAAGACATTTACTGGCCCAAACAAGTCCATGTGAATAAGTTGCAAATGTGCACTTATGGAATTTACAGTTTTTGACTTGTGACTTGATCTTTTCATTTTTCCTTTCTGACAGGTTTCACAAACTTCAATTTGAGAAAACTCTAACTTTGGAAAGTCTCTTACCAACTCCTTCTTGACCAGAGTGTTGATTTCCTTGTAGTTCATATGTGAGAGTCTCTTGTGGCATAATTTGTTTTGCTCCGTGGATTCCTTGGTGTAGAAGTAACAAATTCTATCCTCATTTGTTGAGTCCAAGTCTGCAACAAACAATGAAAGGCATATGTCATAGCCTACTCGTTTATTCGAGTATTTAACTCAACTCAAATAAGAATGTAATAAGTAAATAGTGGATCAAGCATCAGAGAGATCTCACAAAGTAACATCTGTCAAAGAATAAAGAAACATTGTTCATCTGCAGACTTGAAGATTCACTGGAAGAAGTTCAAGAATTTGATCATGCCTCAGTGATGTAAATCAAGATCATGGATTTAATCAAGTGACAGAGATCTCGTCAAGGTATCATTTATTACAAGGATTCAATCAGAACAACAGAGTCAAGACATGAAGAAACGTCATGAAAGTTAGTCACTCATGAACCAGACAGTACATCGAGTGTCAGCATTGAAGTGACGGAATTGATTCATAAGTCTCAGTGACTTTCAGAAGATTGTCAGAAGAATGGTTGCTGCTCAGCGTTAGTATTAATTCTCCATTAATTAATTAAGTCATATAATTTAATTAAGAAAATAAATTATATCTGCAAGGATTAATTTATTAATTAATTGAATTAAATTGATTAATTAATTTAGAATTAATATTAAGGAATTACAGAATTTTTAATTGGTTTAAATCTATTTAAATTGAAACAAGGCAAACTGATTGTATTAATATGACAATCGGTATGACAATCAATAGTCATACCGAAAGTCATGCTAATTCATTTAATTGTCTTGTTAGAATTTTTATTAGATTAAAAATCTGTTATTAATCTTTGCAAGACAATCTGGATTGTATTAATATGACAATCGGTATGACAATCAATAGTCATACCGAAAGTCATGCTAATTCATTTAATTGTCTTGTTAAAATTTTTATTAGATTAAAAATCTGTTATTAATCTTTGCAAGACAATCTGAATTGTACTTGTGTAACAATCGGTATGACAATCAATTGTCATACCGAAAGTCATGCTGGTTCAAAGGATTGTCATTGCAGTTCATTTGCATTCGGCTGTTTACTTAAAAAGAAACAAAAGAAGCAGAAGTGAACATCATCCATATTCAGCAATCAAACAGAACACACTACAAGAACAAAAGAAAAAGCAGCAGAAAAATATTTCATCTATTCTGCAACTTCAAGATCAATTTTCTAGATTGTAAAGTTAAATCCAATCAACTAGAAATACTTATCTTGTTCTTGTATATCTATCTAGCGGATTAAAATCCCTAGAACTTAATCTCAAATCGCTTTTAGCATTTGATCTTTTAATTACAAAAATAGAAAAAGTTCATGTCGAATTTATTCTAAATTTGTAATAATTGATTTGAGATTAATCCCTTGTAACCGATACCGTAGTTGTAACACCTTTCAAGTTTAATAAAAGTTTTATTTAACTTGAATTTTGTTTCACAATTTTATTCCGCATTTTATTCGACGAAACGGTATTGTTTGCATTCAACCCCCCCTTCTACAAACAAATTGGGACCTAACAATTGGTATCAGAGCTTTTCTGATTAACGTACAAATCAAGATCCTAGACTTTTGTGTTTCTTTCACTTCTTGAATTTTTATTCACTCAAAAATTCATAATGACTACACAAAAAGTTGGAACCGTTAAAATTCCACTTTTCGATAAAGAAAATTATGTGATGTGGAAGAAGAAGATGCTACTGTTTTTACAGGTTGCTAATCCCAAATATTTGCAAGTGTTGAAGAAGGGTCCAAAAATTCCTATGGTTATTGAACCAGAGGTAATAGAGAATGATGTGGTGATCACCGAAGCGAGAACTTATGTGAAGGATCCTGAGGACTTCTCTCCTGCTGAAATAGAAGAAGCTTCCCTGGATGCTAGCCTTCAATTAATCTTAGTAGATTCCCTTAATCCCCTAATGAACAGACATGTGATGAATTGTAAAGATTCTAAACATATCTGGGAAACTATTGAGATTATTAATGAAGGCACAGAGGAAGTTAGGGAGAACAAACTAGAAATCCTAACCTCTGAGTATGAATACTTCAAATCTAATCCAGGAGAAGGAATCACTGAAGTGTTTGAGAGGTACAATGCATTGATCAACAACCTGAACATTAATGGTAAATACTATTCCATCAGGGAGGTCAATAAAAAGTTCCTTTTAACACTGCCAACTCATCTCGAACATAGAATCACTGCCATAAGAGAAGCAAGAGATCTGAGTGAGATTTCTTTGGAAAGGCTCTATGGTGTGTTAAAGACTTATGAGTTGGAGCAGATTCAGCAGAAGGAAGTTTACGGGAAAGGAAGAGTGGTCAGCACGTCTACTGCTCTGGTAGCTGATGAACAACAACAACAACAACCACTATATCAACAACAATCTCAACAGTCAGATAGAATGGTACAGTCTTCCAAGGTTGAAGATAATGTGATAGTAGCAGAATTTGATTCACCTACTACAAATCAATCAGGAGATGATTATTATTCCTTGGAAGAACTGGAGCAATTGGAGGATGAGTCAATGGCCCTGATTGTCAAGAGATTCTCAAATGTCAGATTCAAAAGGAATCCCAAGTTCAAGTACAAGTCCAACTACAACAGATTCCAGAAAGGTGGATCTTCATCCTCTAACACCAGCAGTGGTGGGTATAAAACAGGGATGGTTGATCGAAGCACCATTCGATGCTTCAACTGTAATGAGTTGGGACACTTTGCCACAGAATGCAGGAAGCCAAAACAAGCAAGGAAGAACTCTTACGATTCTAATCAGAAGAGTAAATCTGAAAGGGCGTACCTGGCAAAGGGAAGAAGCTGGGATGATACTGACAGTGAAGATGAAGAAGTTGGGAATCTTGCTCTCATGGCTAGTGATGCAAGCACCTCATCGTCAAGAAAAGAGGGCATTAAACAGGTTCAACCGGTAGTGTGGATTCTTGACAGTGGATCGTCAAGACATATGACCGGAGATAGAGCCCTGCTATCAAATGTGGTTGAGAAAGCTGGCCCAGTGGTTACCTTTGGAGATAACAGCAAAGGTTTAACGGAGGGATATGGCTGTTTGCAAGCTGGAAATGTTATCATTGAAAATGTATATCTTGTGCAAGGACTTGAACACAATCTGCTTAGCATTAGTCAGTTCTGTGACAACGGCTATAATGTTTTATTCGACAAGCTGAAGTGTCAGATTCTGCACAAGAAAAGTGAAAAACCCTCCTTAATGGGAATACGGAAAGGAAATCTGTTCGTAGCTGACATGAACTCTGGAAGCAATCTTGAAGTCAATTGTTTCTATGCAAAAGCATCGTCAAATGAGAGTTGGCTATGGCACAAGAGACTTTCCCATCTCAATTTCAAGACAATGAATTCTCTTGTTAAAAGAGAATTGGTAAGAGGTCTGCCTCAGCTGGAATTCTCTCCAGAAGGACTATGTGAGGCTTGCCAGAAAGGAAAGTCAAAGAAAGCAAGTCACAAAGGCACTGACACATCTTCCATAACTGGTGTTCTGCAATTATTGCACATGGATTTATTTGGTCCAGTTAATATCCTTTCTATGTCAAAGAAGTGTTACTGTCTTGTGATAGTTGATGACTATTCCAAGTATACGTGGGTTTTATTTCTTCACTCTAAGGATGAAACACCACAAGTTGTGATTGATCATATCAAGATGATTGAGTTAGATTCTAACGTCCCTGTTAGAGCAATAAGGTCAGATAATGGAACAGAATTCAAGAATGCACTTCTAAATGGATTCTGTACAGACAAAGGGATTACCAGACAATTTTCAGCTCCTAGAACCCCTCAGCAAAATGGAGTGGTAGAAAGGAAGAATCGTACATTGATTGAAGCTGCAAGAACGATGTTAAATGAATCAGGTCTTCCAATGTACTTTTGGGCTGAAGCTGTCAATACTGCATGTTATACTCAGAATCGAACTCTAATCAACAAAGACTTCATGAAAACTCCTTATGAGATTTTGAATGAACAGAAACCTTCTATCAAATACTTTCATGTATTTGGTGCCAGATGCTTCGTGCTCAAGGATGGAGATGATCGTCGTGGTAAGTTCGAGGCAAAGGCATATGAGGGTATTTTTGTTGGATATGGAAGAAGATCATATAGAGTGTATATCATTGATCAACACAAAGTAACTGAAAGTGTCAATGTTACATTTGATGACACTAAACTCCCTAGTATCCAAACTGAAGATCCTTCTGAGAAACTGAAGTTTGATGATACGTCAGATTCAGAGTCAGAACATGGTCAAGAACCTGAGGTTGTTGCTGTTGAAGAACCTGTTAATCCTGATAATACTCAAGGTAATAGTGATGGAAACTCTGGAAACAATGGAGATACCACTGCTACTGACGGAGAATCTTCAAGTCAACATGGCAACAACTCAGGGGGAGATGCTGAAGGATCATCTAGTAGGACACAACATCACAATGAATTTCAAGGCGAATCATCAAGATCAAATCTTCCAAGACAGACTGTCTGGAATAAAGCTCACCCTTTTGAGTTGATTATTGGTGATCCAGATGTTGGAGTCAGAACTAGACGTGCTACTCAAAATGAGTGTCTGTTCTCAGGATTTCTTTCCGAGATGGAACCTAAGAAAATTGAAGAAGCACTAACTGATCCAGATTGGGTGATTGCTATGCAAGATGAACTCAATCAGTTTGAAAGTCAACAAGTCTGGAAACTGGTACCTAGGCCTGTACACAAGAAAGCTGTTGGTACAAGGTGGGTATTCAGGAATAAACTAGATGAAGATGGTGTGGTTACAAGAAACAAAGCAAGACTGGTAGCTAAAGGGTATTCTCAAGCTGAAGGTATTGATTATGATGAAACCTATGCTCCAGTGGCTAGACTTGAGGCCATCAGGATATTTCTGGCATTCGCAGCATTTTCAAACTTTAAAGTTTATCAAATGGATGTCAAGAGCGCCTTTCTGAATGGAAAGCTGGATGAAGAGGTATATGTAGAGCAACCTCCTGGTTTTGAAGATCCAGATCATATGGATTTTGTCTTCTTTCTTTTCAAGGCTATCTATGGGCTAAAACAGTCACCAAGAAAATGTTATGACACTCTCTCTGAATTTCTTATTGAAAATAGCTTTATTAGAGGTGTCATAGACAAAACTCTCTTTTCTAAAAAACATAAGAGTGATACTATATTAGTCCAAGTCTATGTGGATGATATAATATTTGGGTCTACTAATGATAATCTCTGTAAGAGATTTGCTAAGTTAATGCACAGCAAGTTTGAAATGAGCATGATGGGAGAGCTGAAGTTCTTTCTTGGATTATAAGTAAATCAAAGGTTAGATGGAACATTTATTTGTCAATCCAAGTATCTCAAGGAACTCCTCAAAAAATACAATCTAGAGGATTCTGCATCAGCAAGGACTCCATCAACTACAGCTGTCAAGCTTGGACCATGTGAAAACTCCATTAAGGTAGATGTCACAAGCTACAGAGGTATGATTGGCTCGTTACTCTATCTTACTGCGAGTAGACCAGATATTATGTATGCTACATGCCTATGTGCAAGGTTCCAAGCGGATCCTAGAGATATTCATCTCGTTGCTGTTAAACGAATCTTAAGATATCTTAAGGGAACACCAAATCTAGGTATTTGGTACCCTAAAGAATCTGGTTTTAACCTTGTCGGATATACAGATTCAGATTATGCAGGAAGTGTTGTTGATAGGAAAAGCACCTCAGGAAGTTGTCAATTCTTAGGAAGCAGGCTAGTCTCATGGTACAGCAAGAAACAGCAAACAGTTTCCAACTCAACGGCCGAGGCTGAATATATTGCTGCTGGAAGCTGCTGTGCTCAGATCTTGTGGATTAGGAACCAACTACGAGACTATGGCTCTGTATTGAACAAGATTCCTATTTTATGTGACAACACAAGTGCAATAGCCATCACCAACAACCCTGTGCAGCACTCGAGGACAAAGCACATTGACATCAGGTATCATTTTATTAGAGAGCATGTCATGAATGGTACTGTTGAACTATTTTTTGTTCCAACAGAAGAACAAATAGCAGATATTTTTACTAAACCACTTGACGAATCCACATTTACCGGATTAGTTGGTAAATTGGGCATGTTGAATAGTTTTAGTGATTAATTTAGTTAATATCTGGGATCTGTTCTTGAATGAATTTACAAATGAATTTTTCATAAATAAAAAAAAAAATTCACTTGCAAATTTATTTTATCATTTTATCATATTTCTTGCTTATTTCTATGTAATATATATTATCTTATCTATTTTTATTTTCCCTATTTGTTAATTTAAAATATCTCAGAATATTTTATTTCCTCTAAAAATATTTTTCTATGAATTTTATTTGCTAAAATTCAATAGAAATCTATTTTTGGAATAAAAATAATAAATTCTGATATATTATCTTTGTTTCTGTAAAAATTTTAAGTGTTTATTTCAGTTTTACTATTTTGAAATATAGTTTCAGTACATAAATAGAAGTCTGTACATATTTGAGTGTTTTTCTACTGCAATGACAATCGGCAAGACAATTGAATTGTCTTGCTGAAAATCATTTCAGTACTTATATATATATATACTTATTTTCATAATTAATTCTGTGTGAAAACCTTTTATTTCCAGAATGACAATCGGCAAGACAATTGAAATTGTCTTGCTGAAAGTCATTTGCGAATATAATTGTCATTTCAGTGTTTTTCAGTTTAGTTTTATACTGGCAAGACAATCGGTATGACTATTGATTGTCTTACCAGTTATAAACATTATATATATCTATTTTATTTTTATTTTGCCTGGTATGACAATCGGTATGACTATCAGATTGTCATACCAGTTATAATTTTAATACTTATTCGTGTATTTCATTTCCTTCTTTTTGCCTGGTATGACAATCGGTATGACAATCCCGGATTGTCATACCAGCTGTTATATAAAGGCGTTTGGTGTATTGTTTTTAAACCATTTCATCAGTTCACTTCATTTCAAAAAATCTAACAGTTTTTATCTCTTAATTTTCTCTCTTCTCTCTCTTCGAACCAAACCAAACCTGTTATTTCCTTGCTCGAGTTTTTACTCAGCAAACTTAATCATCACTTTAGTGATATATACATATAAGTATATACATAGACAAGTGCTGTTGAATTTTCTGTAAATTCAGTTTGCCCCTTCAATTCCATTTTTATTTTAATTTCTTATTTGTGTCTTTTGGTGTGTCAAAACTGTGTTAGTGATTTAAGAATTTTAACGAGATACATTTCTGTCTAAATTTTTCGATTATAATTAATTTAATTCGAATTATTAAATTAATTTAATTAATTCGAATTTTCTTAATATTATTCTTAAAATTCTGAAAAGCTTGTGTCTTATTATTATTTTATAAAAAAAAAATGGCTCTCAATTTCCAAATTGTCGCGCATAATCTAGTTGGTTATTTCAATCCGGAAAAATGTGATGTTGAAAAATTTAAGCCTTGGATTAGATTTTTAAATGATCATTCGATTGTTAGCTCTGCTATTAAATCAAATGTGATTTTAAACGTCGATCTACTTAGACTGATTTGCACAACCTCTACTGTGGCCGATGATTCAAAATCTTTTTCATTCACCGTGGCAAACACACAGTATGTAGTTGATGAAACAGTCGTCAATCGTGCGCTAAATTTTCCACTTGACAATTTCTGTAATTTACCCTCTGAAAATGATATCACAAATTTTTTCAATGCTATTCACTATCAGGGGGTGATCAATTTAACCAAACTTTCTAAATCAAATTTGGTGTCTGAATGGGATATTTTCTTCGATACACTTTCCAAAGTGTTTGCCAACTGCACAAAATCCAATTTTCATAACATTACTTCCACCCTGCAGTATATTGGTCTTGCGGTTGTTTTCAATCAAAGGATCAATTTTGGCAAACTACTTTTTCCCATTCTCTTGAGACGTCTAACTTCTGCTTTACGTGATCATTCTACAAATCGTAGGGTATCATGTTACTATGCTCGTTTTCTTATGCTCATAGCAGATCATCTACTCACCCCTGAACACAAAGCACTTTTTGCTAACTCTGCTGTAACCGAACCCCCACCAGTTAGCAAAAAGATTTACACTCGCCAAGACACAACCTTCAAATTTATGCAAGTACCAGTACTTGTATCTGCTTTCATGGCCAATTATATTCCCTTGCCTATTTTTAATCTTCCCGGCCATGAACAGCAACCTCAACCTCCAGTGGTTCAAGCCACCCAGGCTCTTCCATTACAGGTAGTAACTCCTCACACTCTCTCTCACTCTCTTCCTACTTCTGTTAACAGACCCTCAGTGGTTGATAGGGCTGACCATGAAGTTGTAGAACCACAGCTTCAATCCCAGGTCATAGAGCCAAACACAGAGTCTCATTCTATCTCACCCTCTCCCCCACTGTCTAAAATGTTACCCAGAAGATTATTAGGAAGTAGTACAATGTCAAATATGAGTGAACCCTCAGCTCTGCCTCCTCCTAAGAAAAGAAAAACCTATTCTGAGGCATCTGATAGCTTATCCTTGTCCTCCCAACAGGACATGGACTTTGAAATGGCCAATGAACAGTTACTAGAGGCATTCTCTCAACAGGATGCATCTATTGAAATTCGCCATCGGGCCATGGCATCTTGTACTGAGTCAAGCACAATTCCATTACTCACAATGGAACCATACACTTCCCCAGATAATACTCAGGACACCCAGCGAGGAGTGCACGTAGAGTCGGTTACAGTGCCTGCCATAGTTACGGCAGAAGAGCAGTCACATGCTTCAGAGGGAAAATCTGACTCTCCGCCATCTTTAATAGAGTCATTTTCTCCCCTCCCAGATCCAACAACTCTGGCTCCCTTATGGGATTCTCCACTCGCAGATTTATCTGGAGAAAGTGGAGGGCAACTCGGTCAATCTATCCCTGAAGCAATTCAGACATCTATTCCAAAAGATTTGATAGCATTGACTGAGGATCGGGACTCGCGAATTCCCATTGCACCACCACTGACCTCTCTTGAAGAGGCTAGGGTGATTTTTAATGCAGGTACACAAGAACAGCAATTGGAAGACTCCTCACGAGCAATCATATTGAGAGAAACACATGCACGTGAGATGAGTGAACCAAATACGAGTGAACTTCAGGTGAGAGCACACACAGACACTGATACTATCAACCTGTTAGCTCAGATTGCTGCCCTGAAAGAAGAACTTGCTAAAAGTCAAGCTGAAGCTCAAGCATTCAAAGCACAGGTGGTTGAACGGTCTTCTTCTTCCACCTCTGTCGACAATCAGCTTGCAATCATAAGGAATGACATCTCAGATTTAAAGACTACTGTAATACCAAAGCTCAATTCTATTCAGGACACTCCAAATTTATCAGCTGATGACATATCCAACTTCTGCTCCCTACATACAAGAATGACTTCTCTTGAAGACCTCGTTGAGATGAATCATTCACTGGACAACTCAAGATTTCTAAAGATAGAGACGGGCATGGAACATCTAAATGAAGGCATGAAGCACTTATATTACATGATCAAGAATTCTCATTGCCCTAATGAAGAACAAAGAGCTTATTTTGAAGGACCGTCTGGTGGAGGATCAGGCTCTGGAAGTGGTGGAGGTTTCAAAGGAAAGTCAGTAGAGGATCCCTCAACTAAGGGGGAGAAGAAAGGGAGTAATTCCAAAGGGAAAGAAAAAGATACTTCTGCTGGAGATAAAGGAAAGGCTGATGATGCCTACTACAGTGGAGAACAGGATGACTTCGATATTTTTGACATTCCCACTGAATCAGTTCAGGAAGATAAAGATGGGTTATTTGAAGCTGAAGAAGAAAGTGATTTTGAAGATTGGGAAGAAGAAGATACAGTGGATCCTAGGTTTGAGAAAGAATTTCAGAAAGAGCAGTCAGAGATGCAAAGAAAAGAAGCTGAACTCAAGAAGGTCTCACAGATCATTGATAGGAGAAAAGACATACAAAGAACAGAAACTCTTCAAAAGCAACGTCTTCATGACATTAAAGCTCAAGAAAGGAGAAGAGATGTCAGACTGAAGATTGGTGGAAAGTGGGATGAAGCTAGGAGAGTACTTGATATGCCTCATCTATGCACTAACAATGATAGGCAGTTCTTACATCTTCTTGACAAGCTGGAAATCTCAAATCCTAACAATGACATGTACATGAATGCTATCAAGACTGAAGTCTCAAGGATCACAGCTGCTTTTGATAGATCCCTAAATGAGATGAGCATTTTTGTATATTGTCAGAGTGAAGGATCATTCAAAGTGTCACTTCATCTATTTGAGAATCGTTCGTTGTCAGAGATTTGGGTTCTTTTAAACAAAGTGAAAAGAAGCTCAGAGTTGAATGAAGTTCTTCGGGAAAGGCTTAAAGAGTTTGCCAGCAGGGCTAGTCCTCAAGTGGTCAACAATCCTCATCAAGTGAGATTCTTTAAGTCTGATTGTCTTCAAATCTGTCAGCTAGATGTACAATCTCTTAAAGACTACTCAGCTAAGCATCTGGTCTGGATGGAACATCATTTGAGAACTGCTGGATATTCATCCATGTTGAAGACTCAAGCTGCTGACTTGATTCAAGCTTATTGTGAGAAGAATGTTAAAAGGTACAATCAACTCAAGAATAAGTTGAAGACAGTTGGAGTTCAACCAGTCAGACCTGCAAGCTTCACTTCAGAAAAGGATCGTGTTTTTGACAAGGAATTGCTTCAAGATTTAGAAGAAGGTGAAGTCAGAAGAGAAGACAACTAAAGTCAATTAGCTCAAAACTCAATGTAATATGATTAGAGCGTTATGAATCAAGATAGACTAATGTAGTTATATGTTCAGGCTAGAGGAACATCTATCTTGTATTCACTTGTAAATTTCATTTGGAATCTGGAAAATGTTAAATATAATCCAGAACTTTTCTGCTATTTACTTTACATTACTGTTTATATCTTTTTCTTATTTGTTAGTTGAGTTATCCTCTAGGTATTTGTTGTTATTGTCTAACAAGCAAATAGGGGGAGATTGAAAGGCATATGTCATAGCCTACTCGTTTATTCGAGTATTTAACTCAACTCAAATAAGAATGTAATAAGTAAATAGTGGATCAAGCATCAGAGAGATCTCACAAAGTAACATCTGTCAAAGAATAAAGAAACATTGTTCATCTGCAGACTTGAAGATTCACTGGAAGAAGTTCAAGAATTTGATCATGCCTCAGTGATGTAAATCAAGATCGTGGATTTAATCAAGTCACAGAGATCTCGTCAAGGTATCATTTATTACAAGGATTCAATCAGAACAACAGAGTCAAGACATGAAGAAACGTCACGAAAGTTAGTCACTCATGAACCAGACAGTACATCGAGTGTCAGCATTGAAGTGACGGAATTGATTCATAAGTCTCAGTGACTTTCAGAAGATTGTCAGAAGAATGGTTGCTGCTCAGCGTTAGTATTAATTCTCCATTAATTAATTAAGTCATATAATTTAATTAAGAAAATAAATTATATCTGCAAGGATTAATTTATTAATTAATTGAATTAAATTGATTAATTAATTTAGAATTAATATTAAGGAATTACAGAATTTTTAATTGGTTTAAATCTATTTAAATTGAAACAAGGCAAACTGATTGTATTAATATGACAATCGGTATGACAATCAATAGTCATACCGAAAGTCATGCTAATTCATTTAATTGTCTTGTTAGAATTTTTATTAGATTAAAAATCTGTTATTAATCTTTGCAAGACAATCTGGATTGTATTAATATGACAATCGGTATGACAATCAATAGTCATACCGAAAGTCATGCTAATTCATTTAATTGTCTTGTTAGAATTTTTATTAGATTAAAAATCTGTTATTAATCTTTGCAAGACAATCTGAATTGTACTTGTGTAACAATCGGTATGACAATCAATTGTCATACCGAAAGTCATGCTGGTTCAAAGGATTGTCATTGCAGTTCATTTGCATTCGGCTGTTTACTTAAAAAGAAACAAAAGAAGCAGAAGTGAACATCATCCATATTCAGCAATCAAACAGAACACACTACAAGAACAAAAGAAAAAGCAGCAGAAAAATATTTCATCTATTCTGCAACTTCAAGATCAATTTTCTAGATTGTAAAGTTAAATCCAATCAACTAGAAATACTTATCTTGTTCTTGTATATCTATCTAGCGGATTAAAATCCCTAGAACTTAATCTCAAATCGCTTTTAGCATTTGATCTTTTAATTACAAAAATAGAAAAAGTTCATGTCGAATTTATTCTAAATTTGTAATAATTGATTTGAGATTAATCCCTTGTAACCGATACCGTAGTTGTAACACCTTTCAAGTTTAATAAAAGTTTTATTTAACTTGAATTTTGTTTCACAATTTTATTCCGCATTTTATTCGACGAAACGGTATTGTTTGCATTCAACCCCCCCTTCTACAAACAAATTGGGACCTAACAAACAAGCTTCCTTTCCTTGCTCCTTTTAGATAAACTTCATTTGGTTTTCTTGCTGATGAAGATGCATTCTTTTTTGTCAAATAGAACTTTAAAACCCTTGTTTGTAAACTGGGTGACACTGAGATGATTTACTTCATGACTAGCTACCAATGCTACATCATTAATGATAACATTTTCAGAAATAATCTTGCCATATCCCATTGTGAATCTTTTGTTGTTTTCTCCAAAGGTCACCAGAGGGCCAGCCTTCTCCTCATTATCTTCCAGATATATGACGAGTGATAAAGCCTTGGAAGATTGAGTTGCATCTGCATTTTTCTTTTCATTATCTTCATCAACAATTTCTTGCTTGATAATCAACTCTTCTTCACTGAAGTTCACTACACATGCCTTGAACATAGGTGATCCAACCTTTTCAGTATTGCTAGAACATTTTCATTTTCTTTAGCCTTTCCTTTGTCACCTATATTTTTCTTCTAACTGTTCAAGGCATCATAATTAAGACCAATGGAAATATTTGCACATGGCTTATTTTTCTCATGGTATTGTCCAACCAACTCAGATACATTCTTGAAGGACTTCAACTTCACTTCATTCTTCTCTAATTTCTCCCTCAACACAGCTTCAATTTCATTTGCACACTTGAGCTTCTTTTTCAGATATACAAAATCTTGTTTTACAGCTTCAAACTCCACTATCAACAATTCAGTTTCCTATTTCTCATTTTCAAGCTTCTCATTTATCTTTGTCAGTCTGTTAACTTCCTCATTAGCAGCAACCATACTTGTATGAATGTGAAACATTTTTGTGTTCATATTTTCAACAGTTTCCTTATATTGGTTCATATTTAAATCAATGATGGTAAGCGTTGGTACCTGTGTTTTTTATGAAGATGACTCTTCTCGCTCCATGGCCATTGGTGCATAATTTTCAACTTCCTCATCTTCATTATTGTCAGAGTCATCCCAACTTTTACCCTTTACAATATAAGCTTTGCTTTGTTGTATCTTTAGAAGAACTTCATACTTTGCTTCCAATTCAAGATAAGCTTTATCTTTCTTTGCTTTCTTGGGTTTCCTGCATTCTGTAGTAAAATGTCCTTACTCATCACAGTTAAAGCACCTTATCTTTGATCTATCCATAAATCCAGTTTTATAGCCATTTTTGCAATCAGATGTATACTTCCCTTTTCCTTTCCAGCTGCTGTCTTTGTTGAATGATTGTCCTTTACCCTTGAGGAATCTTGGCTTCTTTACTCTAATGTTAGAGAACTTTCTTGCCAGATAGGCCATTAATTGATTTATCTCATCAAGTTCATCCAAGATGTAGAACTCATCTTCTTTCAATTCCAGTATGACTTTTTGTCACACCCCCAACTTAACCAGCAAAATTAAATATAACTATTACATTATTTAAAAATAAATAAACATAACCAAATCCAAGATCTTACAGTTTAGGGTTTGGATCAGCCCAACACTACCATCTATTACAGCTGATTTTAAATATCGAGTCCTCATATAAAACTACTATCTCTTATTCTACCTGAGCTCGAACATATGCATCAGCATCACAGGTCTTACGGGCGGTCTGCTTGAATCTAACCATAACTGCTAGCAGTAATATCAGGGTAAAGCAAGGAGCGAGCCAAATGCTCAACATGTGCTATACAGTACGATACAAAATATAAATCGAGATATAAATTAAAGAATGATAATGGAAAGACATAACCAATGATAACGAGAGATAAAACTTTGGGTGATGGCATCATTTTGCTTGTATCAAAATAATTTCAAAACCATATCTTAATCAAAATCATTTTATGATGCTACGGATTACAGTCGGTGATCAGCCGCGAAGTAATCCCGAACCTCGCTGGGTTCTAGAACATTAATGGGAATCCCTAGGCAACTTTTAAGCCTAATATAAGTGTGAAAATGACTCGCGTCTCAGTCCAGATCCAATATTCAAAGAAAACATGTATCCCCCTTTAGGATTGAAAACCCACATTTTATTTATTTCAAAAACTGATGCCGAATTATAACAAAATCTCTTTTAACAGTAAGCATTTTTATCTAGGGATTATAGACCAACTCGAAACACGGGAAATATGGTACTAAATCTCAGGGCCATGATCCACTAAACTTTACTCCATTAGGGTAACGGAAAGGTTTTCATATATAAAACTTGGACAAGAAAATTTAGTGAGGCTATTGGATATTATGTAAGGGTAATGTCAAACTGGGCTTAAAGCAATGGTTTCTCGTCAAGGCACAAGTGCTGGATCACCAAGAAGATAAGCTTCATGAATACTAAGGGTGTTAAGGTATGAAGAAATGATCTTTAACTCAGGTTATATCAGAATTGTCAAGCTTTAAGATAAGAAAGAGGGGTATAAATCAATGAGGAATCACTTTGATAAATATCTGGCTTTCTGGGTTCAAGGTAAGGTTCTATAGGGGTTCAAGTATCAGGATGAGATATCAATACTTAGGAATCATCAGCATGTTAATCAAGAGAATCAACCAAGAGTTATAACTACCCTTTCCTTTATCATGGCATTCAACTTACTTTAATATACTATCATGATAAGACTTTTGAACTACTTGCAATACGTACTCGAAGGTTCATGGCATTTTTATATGATTCAAAGATAAACATAAGATACGCTTGATTTAAATATATCAGAATGACTCAGGATAGTTGCATCGATATATATGAACTATTTACAATGAATACGAAAGACAAGTTGAATCATTTGCCTTGAGAAATGCTGGTCTGGTCTGACTGGTAGGAGCAACTGGAAGCTTCACTCGACCTTTATGGCAAGTTTTCCCTCGTCTCGAGATCCTACATAAATAATAATAATCCTCGTTATAATATATTCTCACCAACTTAACCTATTCATATCCCGTAATTAAACATAAATGACACTTAGGCCTATATGCACTTAATTTGTATTCACCTTCAAAATATTCTTGCACACAAAGCCACATATACTCACATATCATATTTTAATACCAAATATTACCATATACACCATAATTCAACACTAGGCTTGGATGATCTCGATTCACAACTTAAGTCACTTGGTCGCTAAACTAGACAAAGTCTTCAAATTTTGGCTTTCTAACTCAGTGTGCCTTTACTAAACTATCCTAGACCTATTGACCCTCACTTGGGCCTTTTTCTCTACTGACCTTATACTATCTTGCAACTATGGTGGTCAATCTAAATCTCACTCCTAAGTGTTCTAAAACTATGTGATAAGTGAAAGTGTTAACTGGTGCAAATTTCAGAATGACATTTATGGTTTCTTGAGTGCATTAGACACCCTTAAACTATGGGTTTTCCTTCAAAACTTTTACTTTCCTGACCTTAGGGAATCTCCCAAACTTGATGTGGCTCAAAGGCCTGGCTTGGGCCTTCTTGGGCCTAAGCTTAAAGTCCATGGTTCCCCTGTTTTTCTGGGCAGAAAACGCCCTGACTTGAATTAACTTGTGACACATGGTTCTAACTCATATCCTATGGACTATGGTTGGAAAAACTTCTCTGACACTCCCTCTAACTAAGGCCCAACAGGGCCTAACGAGGGCCTACCCATGACATGGTCAAATCTCCCTATTTCTAAGTTGCAACAAAACTGTCCCCTGCTGGACAGATTTTGTTATTCTACTTGTGCACCTAACCAAACGACATGCAAACCTCCAACCAACACCTAAAACCTTTTATATACTCCCAATACTAACTTCTGGTGGCTTGGGCCTCAAAGTGCTCATCAATGACATGGTCAAAACTCACTCTAAACCTCAGGGTACTAAACTGATTTTCTGCAGAAACTATAACTCTCCTTTCTCCAAGGTTTTGACTTGAGAAATTCAACCACCAACAATCCAGTACCCAAACCAAGACTTAAACATGGTGATCTACTGAACTAACTCCCTTATACTCAAAATAATCTTGGTGGAGATCATCCTTACATAAGGTGCAATCATGGCAAAACAAAAGAAACCACATTTCACAACTCACAAATCATCAAGTTTTTGAAAATAACAAGTTATGTTTTTTTTTATAAAATATACCCGAATTATTACCATGCATCAAGGAACACTAATCAATATTAACACCTTATTCCTACTGAAATTAAAGCTTACTAACAAAATCTTTCTAAATGATCAAAATCTTATAACATTCTAAGAGAAATCCACATGCATGCATGTCTTCGAGTTTTACCAACCAAAGCAACATGTTTTCTGAATATATTTCACCATGAAATTGACATGCAAGCCTAGCATAAGCTATATCTAGATGATCACTTAGCATGCAAAGAGTTTCATCAAATTTTCACTACAAGATTCATGCCATTATCACATAAACATACAAAGATTGAACAAAGTAACAAGAACGATCTCAAGGACTATTCATTCGGCTCCCTTAAGGTCATGGCCGAATGAAATGGAAGGGAAATGGCCATTCAACATCAAGAGTTTCCTTCTCAAGACTTGGCACTTCACTATTCCTTGTAGTCCACTCAAAAACAACCTTAAATCCATAAGAATCAAGGTTGTACTTTGAGTTTCAACTAAAATCTTGACATGCAACCTTAAAACTTAAACTTTTTACTCAAAACTCCTTGAAATATATGTGATCATGATATGGGAAGTAGTATTTACTTGTATAGAAGGTGAGAGATTAATAAGGAATGAAGAAAATGGGGAGGGGGTGATTCTCGGCTAAAACCCGAGAGTGAGAGAGAGGAGGGCCGAGAGTGAGAGAGGGAGGAGGGAGGGAGGAGAAAGTGTGGTGTGAGTGGAGTGAATGATCATGCCATTTGCTTGTTTTATGGTTTTTGATTTGACAAAATGTGAGTGGGAATGAGAATTGACAAGACTAACCTTCCAATTATACTTGGATCATTTTGCATGCAAGGGCAAAGAAGGAATTTGGCTAGCAAAATAAGAGTTAGTGGGGTTGGAATTGTCTCTTTAGCCCTTTAAATTGAATAGAAAAGGATTTGCATGCAAGGGCAACCATGTAATTTGCTAATTATGACAACTAAAATTTATACAGATTTATTTTTATAAAATAAAATACAAGTTCAAAAATTATAAAATTTATACCATAAAATAACTTGGATTTTTAGAAATTTTATAAAACCACTTTTGAAATTTGTGAACAAAATAACTTTTAAAAAGAAATTTATTCAAGGTTTAAAATATTCCTTATAAATCAAAAATAAAAGAAATAAATAAACTTTTACTTTGAAAAATCATATACCACATAATGCAAATTTAAGACGCAGAAATTCTCATTCACACGAGCATACAATAGTTGGATATATTGGCATTCGGTTTTAAAATTGCACCAAATTTACAAATAATAATACACGAAAATGCCGGTTGTAACATCCTCTCCCCCTTAAGGGATTCTGTCCCTAGAATCTAAGAGAACAGATGAGGATACCGGGAACACATATCAGACTCTAACTCCCAAGTCGATTCTTCGACCTTAGGGTTTCTCCAAAGTACTTTTACTAACTTTACTGTCTTATTCCTAAGACTCTTCTCTTGCCAGTCGAGTATTTTGATGGGTTGCTCCACAAATGACAGGTCTGCCTGAATTTCTACAGGTTCATATTCTATCACATGGCTAGCGTCAGGATTATACTTCTTAAGCAACGACATATGGAACATATTATGCACATGCTGATACTGATACTGAGGTGGTAAGGCCAACTCGTAGGCCACCTTCCCCACTTGACTCAAAATTTCAAAAGGACCTATATATCTAGGTGCTAACTTCCCTTTCTTGCCAAATCTAGACAACTCTTTTCTAGGTGACACCTTCAATAAAACAGCTTCGCCAATTTGGAATCGAACATCCTTATGCGCTGGATCCGCATACTTCCTCTGTCTATCTTGAGCAGCAAGCAACTTTTCTGAATTAACTTGACTGTGTCATGCAACTGTTGTACCAATTCTGAGCCGAGAATCCTTCCTTCTCCTACTTCATCCCAACTTGTTGGTGATCTACATTTTCGCCCGTACAAAGCTTCGTATGGTGGCATACCAATACTGGAATGATAGCTATTGTTGTAAGAGAATTCAATCAACGGCAAGTGGTCATCCCAACTTCCTGCAAAATCGATTGCATAACTGCGCAACATGTCTTCGATTGTTTGAATTGTCCTTTCGCTCTGACCATCAGTCTGCGGGTGGTACGCCATGCTCATATTCAACTTCGTGCCAAGACATTCTTGAAATTGCTTCCAGAATCTCGAGTTAAATCGGGGATCTCTGTCTGAAACTATTGATACGGGTACTCCATGCCTTAGTATGATTTCAGGCACATACAGATGAACCAATTTGTCCAGTGATGACTTCTCGTTAATTGGAAGGAAATGCGCTGACTTTATAAGACGATCAACTATAACCCATATAGCGTCATGCCCGGATTTCGTTCGCGGTAGTCCTACTATAAAATCCATAGCAATATTTTCCCATTTCCATTCTGGAATCTTTAGGGGCTAAATTAATCCGCTTGGTCGTTGATGTTCTGCCTTCACCTTCTGACAAGTATAACACTTCACAACCCATTCTGCCACGTCTCGCTTCATATTTGGCCACCAAAAGTTCTGCTTTAAGTCCCGATACATCTTGGTGCTTCCCCGGTGGATTGAAAATTTTGAATTGTGGGCTTCGTGTAGGATCTCATTCTTTAATTCAGGTACATGAGGAATCCAAATTATGGAAGAAAACCTTAGTATCCCTTGCTCATCCCTTTGAGTATTAATCTCCTCTCCAGTTAACTGATTCTTCTCTTTCTCCATTACTTCTTCTTGACATTTCTTTATCTTTTCCACTAGTGTTGGCTGAAAAGTCATTGCACGACAAACTTCTTCAACTTTTCCACAATCACAAAGTTCCAGTTCAAATCTCTTAATTTCTTCAGATAATTCCTTTGGTATTGTCATCATATTCAGTCTCTCTTTCCTACTTAGAGCATCGGCCACAACATTCGCCTTTCCAGGATGATAATTTATCGAGCAGTCATAGTCCTTGATCAATTCCAGCCATCTCCTCTGCCTCATATTGAGCTCCTTCTGAGTGAAAATGTACTTTAAACTCTTATGATCTGTGTAGATTTCACACTTTTCTCCGTAGAGGTAATGTCTCCAAATCTTAAGTGCGAACACTATGGCGGCTAGTTCCAAGTCATGTGTCGGGTACTTCAACTCATGCGGTTTCAACTGTCTTGACGCATACGTAATCACCTTACTATGTTACATTAACACACAGCCCAATCCCTTATGTGAAGCGTCGCTGAATATCACAAAGTTTCCTTGGTCATCTGGAAGCACTAATACCGGAGCTGTTACCAATCTTTGCTTCAACTCTTGAAAGCAATCCTCACATTCTGCACTCCATTCAAACTTTTGATTCTTCCTGGTTAACTTGGTCAATGGTGTGGTGATTTTCGAAAAATCCTTGACAAACCTTCTATAGTATCCTGCCAATCCTAGAAAACTTCGCACTTCCGTAGGAGTCTTTGGCCTCTCCCAACTCATAACTGCCTCAATCTTTGCCGGATCCACTTTAACTCCTTCATTTCCAATGATATGCCCCAAAAATTGAACTTCCTTTAACCAAAACTCACATTTGGTAAACTTGGCATACAACTTCTCTTGACGAAGTATCTCCAATGCTATCCAGAGGTGCTGCTTATGTTCTTCTTCCGACTTAGAATAAATAAGGATGTCATCAATGAATACCACTACAAACTTGTCCAAATACTTTTTAAATACTCGATTCATCAGATTCATAAATGCGGCCGAAGCGTTGGTCAATCCAAACGGCATTACTAGGAATTCATAATGCCCATATCTGGTCCTAAATTCTGTCTTGGGAATATCTTCTTCTTTGATCTTTAATTGATGGTATCCCAATCTCAAGTCAATCTTTGAGAAGCATTTTGCTCCCTTCAGCTGGTCAAAAAGGTCATCTATTCTTGGTAACGGGTAGCGGTTCTTGATCGTTACCTTATTCAACTCCCGATAATCTATGCATAGTCGCATACTCCCATCTTTCTTCTTTACAAACAGAACAGGTGCTCCCCATGGTGACGTACTTGGCCGTATCACTCCTTTATCCAATAATTCTTGTAACTGGCTCGCCAACTCTTTCATTTCTGCTGGTACCATCCTATATGGGGCCTTTGAAACTGGTTCCGTGCCTGGAGCAAGGTTGATCCTGAACTCGATTTGTCGATCTGGTGGTAAGCCTGGTAGTTCGTCTGGAAACACATCGGGAAACTCGTTAACTACAGGTATATCTTTTATGTTGGGACTGCCTTTTTCTGAATCCACTACATAAGCTAGGAACGACTTACAACCTTTTCTAAGTAGCTTCTTAGCCTGAACGATTGTAAGAAATAGTTGTTCTTGCCTCTGCCCCTTAAATACTACCTTTTCTCCACTCTTCATCTTTAAATACACTTTCTTGGTCTTACAGTTAATCTGAGCGTTATTCTCTCCTAACCAATCCATTCCTAAAATTATATCAAACTCCCCCAACTTGAAGAGTATCAAGTCAGCTGAAAACTTATATCCCGAAATATCAATCTCACACTTCAGACAGAATTGATTCACAGGAATCTTCTCTTGGTTCGTAATTACCACATTTACTACCTCGCTCATAATCATTTTATCAAATTGAAGCTTATCAACAAAAGTTTCTGATATGAAAGATCTTGTTGCTCCCGAATCAATCAATACTTTAGCTTTGACATTATTGAGTAAAAGTGTACCTGCTATCACCTCAGAATTCTGAACAACATCCTTCATCTTCAGATCAAATGTCCTTGTTGTTGCTTGCGGGGTTGATATAGGTGGTGGAGGTAATGCCAATACCTCAGCTGGCACGCTCGTACTGGTACTTGCCACATTCATTAAAGCTTTGACTGGTCCGGTTGCCTTGCACTCCCTAGCTATGTGTCCAGTCTTCCCACACTTATAACACTTCACTCCTGGCTTCGGCATCTTGCACTCATTCGCCAAATGTCCCTTCTGGTTACACCTATAGCAGGTCATGCTCAGTTTATTGCACACTCCAGGGTGCCTTCTTCCACAGTGCTTGCATTCGGGTCTCTGGAACCTGTTTTCTCCAACTTGGCCTTGGCTTGCCTGATTGTTCCCCCTTGATTCTTGCCTTTTGCCCAAATTTCCCTTCTTTTGAAAATTTCCGCCCTTATGGAATCCGATCCTCTTTACATTCCGATCTTGTGAACTTCCAGCTTCAGATTTTTCTCCATACAATGGAACCTTCCTCTTCTTGTTATCCCTTTTCTTCCTTGACTACATCCCATTATTCTCAATCAGAGCAGCTTTCTGTACTACTCTCGCATAAGTTTCAAGCTCAAACATAGCTACTCTATCTCTGATCGAAGGTTCCAATCCTTGCTGAAACTTCTTCGCTTTTTCCTCCTCAGTGCTGGTATACTTTGTCATAAACCTTGACAACTCAGTGAACTTCTTCTCATACTCCAGTATCGTCATGTTCCCTTGCTTCAACTCCAAAAATTTAAGCTCCATCTGATTCTGCATGTACTTAGGGTAATACTTGTCCAGAAATAACTTCTTAAATCTCTCCCAAGAAACTTGCTGGGTTGATTCCATAGCTTTTATTGATTCCCACCAATAGATGACTTCGCCCTTCAAGAAGTAAGTAGCATACGGCGTCTTCTGATCGTCTCCTAACTGTACCAACTCAAAAGCCCTTTCCATTTCCTTAATCCATGTGTTAGCTATTACTGGATCAGTGGTATCATGGAATGCCGGTGGATTCACATTCTAAAAAGCCTTGAAAGTGACAACTTGTCTAGGTGGTACTGATGGTTCAGGTGGTTGGTGTGGTTCATGGTTATCTTGATTTTCAATTCATTGTTGAAGAGTTAGTTGTTGTTGAGCTATAACATTGGTTTGTTGTTGCAAAGCTTCCAGTATTCGAAGAATATTTGGGTCTGTGGTAGAGGTGGTTGTTGGGTTCTTCTTTTTAGGAGGCATGATCTTGAAATAAGAGTTATGTCAAAACAGATATGAATGATAAAATAATTTGAGGGTATCACATGGCATTCTTGGTTACTTATGAGGTCAAGTTTCAAGTTAAGCAGATATGGCGATGCATATAAAAATGTAAAATAACAGTTGAGAGCAAATGGAACAATAGAGCATGATTATTGAAATTTAAAGGTCACAATACATAGGATTAGGACAAAGTCTGATTCTAGGAACAACAAGCTTATTTAAAGGAACTAACGGAAACAACTGGGAATTCTTCAGAGTCTGATAGTACAACAACATGAAAAGGTAAATGGAATGAACTAAGGCTCCACTCCATCTGAACGGGGCTTGGTAGTCTTTTCCTCTCGAAGCGTCTTCACAATGCTCTGGAGCTCATCCGCCACCATCTGAATGACATACTGGCTGATGCGGTCCCGGTGCGCTGGCATCTCCTCAAGCTTAGTGTTGACGTACTGAACCAAGGTCTCAAGTCTCGCAGTCATCTGCTCTTTGGGCTTTCCTTTGTAGTTTCGACTGTCCGGGTACACGTTCTTCAGACGTTCTATCAGTCAGTCGTACTTTCCCTGAAGCATGTCAAACTCGTGCCTCAACTCAGCATACACGGAGAAAGCAATAGTGTCGTCCGACCCAGAGGGTGTCGAGGAATGCGCCCTTTGCTGACAACCAATAAGAGGAGTATTAATAATAAATTTACTTAACCTACTCTCTCGCGTATTATCTATAGCCTATATATATACCCTATAACCTATTTGGGCTGTCCAGGGACTCTAAACCGTAGCTTTGATACCAAAACCTGTCACACCCCCAACTTAACCAGCAAAATTAAATATAACTATTACATTATTTAAAAATAAATAAACATAACCAAATTCAAGATCTTACAGTTTAGGGTTTGGAACAACCCAACACTACCATCTATTACAGCTGATTTTAAATATCGAGTCCTCACATAAAACTACTATCTCTTATTCTACCTGAGCTCGAACATATGCATCAGCATCACAGGTCTTACGGGCAGTCTACTTGAATCTAACCATAGCTTCTAGCTGTAATATCAGGGTAAAGTAATGAGTGAGCCAAATGCTCAACAAGTGCTATACAGTATGATACAAAACATAAATCGAGATATACATTAAAGAATGACAATGAAAAGATATAACCAATGATAACGAGAGATAAAACTTTGGGTGATGGCATCATTTTGCTTGTATCAAAACAATTTCAAAACCATATCTTAATCAAAATCATTTTATGACGCTACGGATTACAGCCGGTGATCAGCTGCAAAGTAATCCCGAACCTCGCTGGGTTCTAGAACATTAATGGGAATCCCTAGGCAACTTTTAAGCCTAATATAAGTGTGGAAAGGACTCGCGTCTCAGTTTAGATCCACTATTCAAAGAAAACATTTATCCCCCTTTGGGACTGAAAACCCACATTTTATTTATTTCAAAAACTGATGCCGAATTATATCTCTTTTAACAGTAAGCATTTTTATCAAGGGATTATAGACCAACTCGAAACATGGGAAATATGGTACTAAATCTCAGGGCCATGATCCACTAAACTTTACTCCATTAGGGTAACGGAAAGGTTTTCATATATAAAACTTGGACAAGAAAATTTAGTGAGGCTATTGGATATTATGTAAGGGTAATGACAAACTGGGCTTAAAGCAATGGTTTCTCGTCAAGGCACAAGTGTTGGATCACCAAGAAGATAAGCTTCATGAATACTAAGGGTGTTAAGGTATGAAGAAATGATCTTTAACTCGGGTTATATCAGAATTGTCAAGCTTTAAGATAAGAAAGAGGGGTATCAATCAATGAGGAATCACTTTGATAAATATTTGGCTTTCAGGGTTCAAGGTAAGGTTCTATAGGGGTTCAAGTATCAGGATGAGATATCAATACTTAGGAATCATCAGCATGTTAATCAAGAGAATCAATCAAGAGTTATAACTACCCTTTCTTTTATCATGGCATTCAACTTACTTTAATATACTATCATGATAAGACTTTTGAACTACTTGCAATACGTACTCGAGGGTTCATGGCATTTTTATATGATTCAAAGATAAACATAAGATACGCTTGATTTAAATATATCAGAATGACTCAGGATAGTTGCATCGATATATATGAACTATTTACAGTGAATACGAAAGACAAGTTGAATCACTTGCCTTGAGAAAGGCTGGTCTGGTCTGACTGGTAGGAACAACTGGAAGCTTCACTCGACCTTTATGGCAAGTTTTCCCTCGTCTCGAGATCCTACATAAATAATAATAATCCTCTTTATAATATATTCTTACCAACTTAACCTATTCACATCCCGTAATTAAACACAAATGACACTTAGGCCTATATGCACTTAATTTGTATTCACCTTCAAAATATACTTGCACACAAAGCCACATATACTCACATATCATATTTTTATACCAAATATTACCATATACACCATAATGCAACACTAGGCTTGGATGATCTCGATTCACAACTTAAGTCACTTGGTCGCTAAACTAGACAAAGTCTTCAAATTTTGGCTTTCTAACTCGGTGTGCCTTTACTAAACTATCCTAGAACTATTGACCCTCACTTGGGCCTTTTCCTCTACTGACCTTATACTATCTTGCAACTATGGTGGTCAACCTAAATCTCACTCCTAAGTGTTCTAAAACTATGTGATAAGTGAAAGTGCTCACTGGTGCAAATTTCAGAATGACATTTATGGTTTCTTGAGTGCATTAGACACCCTTAAACTATAGGTTTTCCTTCAAAACTTTTACACAAGACTCTCCTGACCTTAGGGCATCTCCCAAACTTGATGTGGCTCAAAGGCCTGGCTTGGGCCTTCTTGGGCCTAAGCTTAAAGTCCATGGTTCCCCTGTTTTTCTGGGCAGAAAATGCCCTGACTTGAATTAACTTGTGACACATGGTTCTAACTCATATCCTATGAAATATGGTTGGAAAAACTTCTCTGACACTCCCTCTAACTAAGGCCCAACAGGGCCTAATGAGGGCCTATCCGTGACATGGTCAAATCTCCCTATTTCTAAGTTGCAACAAAACTGTCCCCTGCTGGACAGATTTTGTTATTCTACTTGTGCACCTAACCAAACAACATGCAAACCTCCAACCAACACCTAAAAACTTTTATATACTCCCAATACTAACTTCTGGTGGCTTGAGCCTCAAAGTGCACATCAATGACATGGTAAAAACTCACTCTAAACCTCAGGGTACTAAACTGATTTTCTGCAGAAATTATAACTCTCCTTTCTCCAAGGTTTTGACTTTAGAAACTCAACCACCAACAACCCAGTACCCAAACCAAGACTTAAAAATGGTGATCTACTGAACTAACTCCCTTATACTCAAAATAATCTTGGTGGAGATCATCCTTACCTAAGGTGCAATCATGGCAAAACAAAAGAAACCACATTTCACAACTCACAAATCATCAAGTTTTTGAAAATAACAAGTTATGTTTTTTTTATAAAATATACCCGAATTATTACCATGCATCAAGGAACACTAATCAATATTAACACCTTATTCCTACTGAAATTAAAGCTTACTAACAAAATCTTTCCAAATGATCAAAATCTTATAACATTCTAAGAGAAATCCACATGCATGCATGTCTTCGAGTTTTACCAACCAAAGCGACATGTTTTCTAAATATATTTCACCATGAAATTGACATGCAAGCCTAGAATAAGCTATATCTAGATGATCACTTAGCATGCAAAGAGTTTCATCAAATTTTCACTACAAGATTCATGTCATTATCACATAAACATACAAAGATTGAACAAAGCAACAAGAATGATCTCAAGGACCATTCATTCGGCTCCCTTAAGGTCATGGCCGAATGAAATGGAAGGGAAATGGCCATTCAACATCAAGAGTTTCCTTTTCAAGACTTGGCACTTCACCATTCCTTGTAGTCCTCTCAAAAACAACCTTAAATCCATAAGAATCAAGGTTGTACTTTGAATTTCAACTAAAACCTTGACATGCAACCTTAAAACTTAAACTTTTTACTCAAAACTCCTTGAAATATATGTGATCATGATATGGGAAGTAGTATTTACTTGTATAGAAGGTGAGATCTTAATGAGGATTGAAGAAAATGGGGAGGGGGGTGATTCTCGGCTAAAACCCGAGAGTGAGAGAGAGGAGGGCCGAGAGTGAGAGAGGGAGGAGGGAGGGAGGAGAAAGTGTGGTGTGAGTGGAGTGAATGATCATGCCATTTGCTTGTTTTATGGTTTTTGATTTGACAAAATATGAGTGGGAATGAGAATTGACACGACTAACCTTCCAGTTATACTTGGATCATTTTGCATGCAAGGGCAAAGAAGGAATTTGGCTAGTAAAATAAGAGTTAGTGGGGTTGGAATTGTCTTTTTAGCCCTTTAAATTGAATAGAAAAGGATTTGCATGTAAGGGAAACCATGTAATTTGCTAATTATGACAACTAAAATTTATAAAGATTTATTTTTATAAAATAAAATACAAGTTCAAAAATTATAAAATTTATACCATAAAATAACTTGGATTTTTAGAAATTTTATAAAACCACTTTTGAAATTTGTGAACAAAATAACTTTTAAAAAGAAATTTATTCAAGGTTTAAAATATTTCTTATAAATCAAAAATAAAAGAAATAAATAAACTTTTGCTTTGAAAAATCATATACCACATAACGCAAATTTAAGACGTAGAAATTCTAATTCACACGAGCATACAATAGTTGAATATATTGGCATTCAGTTTTAAAATTGCACCAAATTTACAAATAATAATACACGAAAATGTCGGTTGTAACACTTTTTCCTGTGAATCATTAATTCTTTGTTCACTTGTTGAGGCATCTGGAGTCTGGGATCTTGGATCATCATTAGAGGTCTGGCTTTCATTGACAATTAGGGCACTTGAACCATCTACAACATGTCCTTGACCAAATCTTAATGATTTCCTTTGAATCATTTCTAGTTCATATGTTTTTAAGATTCCATACAGGACTTCCAGAGTTATTCTTCTCACACTACACCATAGATGGCCTACAGCAACATCCAAAAAATGTTACAACAGGCCAAAAAAATGTTACCATAGCCACCCAAAAGACCTAAGGTAACATAAAATTTAAGTTGCTTTTTTTCGAGTTACCTTTGGCCCCTAAGGTAACATTTCCTTTGCCCTGGTGCAACATGGACTTTTGTGTTACAATAGACGTCAAAGGTAACATCAATGTATGTCTATAATATCACATTATGTATGTTACCTTTGTACTTCGAATTTGCAAAAAAAAGATGGGCCCACTTGTGGGGCCCATATTGGGGCCCACAGGTGGGCCCCATTTTTTATAATGATTTGTATTATATTAATTTGATAGGATTTGTTTGTAGTTTGAACATATATACCATTAACATGTTTTTCATACGTAAAAAAGCAATACTACATGAAATTCTACTATTGGAAATCGAACAATCCCAAAATATCATTACATACCACAAAATGTATTACATCCAAACCAACTTAAACATTCAAACCATCACATGTCTAAAACTATGATAACAACAATTATTTTAACGAAATAAAATAGTTCAGGCTCTTTACTAAATATTAGGAAAAAAAAGATAAACTTAATAAAATAGTAACACTGGAAACTCTTCACATTCTCCTCGACTTCAGAAGCAAGTGTTTGGTCCTCTTTTATTTAAGTGTCCTCCTTTACCGGCATGTCCCTAACTGCAAGATACCCCAAAGATAATAATGCACAAATTAGTTAGACAACACAAATTGCGCTAACAAATTACCCAACCCCTAACACTAACATAACTTATAAGTATAAGAAAAAGTAGGAGATAGTGTAGAGAAGATGATAACATTTAAATTTAGCAAAAATTAATACATCATCAATTAACAAAAATTCAGATTTAGATCAATATACCAATTAACAAAAACATGAGTAAAACTAACGTATTAGCAACTATCTTTGCTGTTCCGGACTTTGCATTGTCACTGGAAATACATAACACGAGCTTGTCTCTCAGTGAAGACTGAAGAGACGGAAAGTATAGCAATGTCACTGCAAATAAAATTGTATCCTCAAAGTTTACTAGGAGGTATAGCTCATAATTCTTCCAGGCTTCCACACATACAGAAGAAGAATAGCATGTTCAGAAAAAGTCGGGGATGGGAAGTAGAAGACTCTTGTAGCATATAATTTTAAATAACCTTCTCGATATAAGCAACTGTTTGTCGAGCATCCAATTGGTAATCATCCAGTAGACAAGACGCCCCACCTTCTCTGTCAAGCTCAAGCGCAGGTTCCTGTACCAGCAGATCAGTACTTGACAAGATTTGGGCCTTGAACCCAGCCTTAGACAGCTGATCTACCCTCTGTTTTAATACGACAGATTCTTCAGCAGTTTTACCAACTAACAAACTCCCTGTTGACCGAAAACTCACTCACCTAAAGCCAAAATTAATATAGAGTACAACTAATTTTACTAAGGTGAATAGTGAATATGCGGAATTGACAATATCAAAACTGACCGGTCTTTTTCCATCCAAGTAAATGTAGAGGATCAAGTCCTTGGTGAGTAACAGTGTTTACAAACTCCTCCCAGAGATGCCGGCTTCGAGTAGCTAGCTCCCACTTAGACGTACGAGGCGTCTTATGTACCATCCATATGTACCCCTGTCCTACAACATCAAACTTCAAATGTCAGAGTTTACTAATCCTGCAAGTAAACAAATAAATAAACTAGTAATTACTGTATTTTTAAATATGAGATCTAGGCTAAAATTGTTGATTGCACTGTTAGTAGAATGGAAGAGGCATTCTTGATCCTTATAATATTAGCCTATAATACTTGTATGATATAACACCACCAAATAGAAAAAACCATAAAACACTGAGATGTACAGACTTACTTGTGTAGCAAGACCAATAGCCACTAGTTTTGAGCTACATCTGACCATATACATAGCTGATCGGAATCTCAAAACATGAACATAACTGTGAGATCTTAATGAGTAGAAATGGATAGCTGTAAGAGAATGAATAACTGCTCCAACACGAGGTTCATATTTATCCCTTAATGAACTATCCCTGCCATGTTGTACTGGATCAGAACATCTTGTCTTTTCACTTGCCACAACCAAGAGCAGAGGATGCAAATCCATGAATCCTTCACAACCATCGCACTTTGCAGGGATGGGCTGCATCTGCAAGAAAGTGAGACCAATTCAGTGACATTTGAAGCATCTACAACAACAACCTTAAAATGTCAGAGTTTACTAATCCTCCAAGTAAACAAAAAAAAAATATTCAGCTATTAAATACATTAATTACATCACGGGATTACAACTTGTATTTACCTGCGCTCGTGGCGCCAGCACAAGGAACATCAGCGTCCACAACAGCAACAGAGAGATCAGACTCTAAAAGGAACTCGTGAGCAATAGTCAACCCGATGATACCAGAGATGCATATCGAGAAGGTCTTACTAGATTCAAACTTGTGAAACTCAAAATTTAAAATCCATATTAAAGAAGCCCTAAAATCAAAGAAAAACTTGAATTACCTGATGTTTAAGCGAAGAAATCGAGTCATATGAACTGAAAATAAGAAACCCCTAATTGGAAGAGCCTTTGCCAAACTATATTGAAAAAACCCTAATTTGAAGAAGAAAATTACTTTAGATGAAGAGATTTATAGAGAGGCTATGTATGAGAGAGAGGTTTAAGAGAGAGAGAGGGAGAATTTTAGGAAGAGTACAAGAGAGGGAGAAGAGGGAGAAGAGGAAAAGAGGCGGTGTATGAGAGAGAGGTTTAAGAGAGAGAGAGAGAATTTTAGGAAGAGTACAGGAGAGAGAGAAGAGGAAGAGAGTGTAATGACGAGATAGAAAGTGGGTTGGGCGACTTTCATCAAAAAAGGGTGCTCCGTGTGAATTTTTTTTCAAATTTTGCCCCCTTTAAAAATTTCAAGTCTCCAAAAAAAGTATATAATTTATAATTTATAATTTATAATTGTAGTAAATAATATTGAAAATATTATTTTAGAACAAAATTAGTTATGTATTTTGTTACTTACATAAATCTGTATATATACATTTTAATAAATTTTATTTTTAAAAATGTGTACATCAATGCTCGTATCAGAATGAAAGAGAATTATAATATTTTAATTTTTTATTACTTTTAAACTTTTATATTAAAATTTTTAAATTTTGACTTTCTAAAATTTTACCCAGGTCAGTCCAGAAAACTACTGCTTCTCCAAAAGTTTTGAGCCTACTTTAGTCCGCCTGATCGAGAGCCCAACATCGCTATTTTTTTATTAAACTTTTAAGTTTAAATAGTTTCCAATTTTTTTAATAATAAAAAAATATCAGTTACTAATTAGTACAGTTTACAAAATTTAACAAAAATAATTTATTTTATCAATCTTAGCTAATATTAAAATTATTGCTTAATTATGTTATCAAAATTGATTAACTTTGAAGTCAAATAATTATATAAATTTAATTGTTTGTAAAATATTACTTTTTTATCGATTAACACCCTATTGTAACATAAGTTTCCACATGTTACCGTATGTAACACTTTGAAGCTATAGTAACATGTTACGAAGGCTATGGTAACATCAAAAACACTAGGTTGCAGTAGGCTAAGATGAGCATACCTAAGGTAACATAATTTTGTAACACGCGTGATTAAACCATTGCGATAGGCTATCTATGGCGTAGTGTCAAGTCTCTTCCTTCTCTGATTGCTAAGATTTTTTGTTCCAAATGATCAGAAGAGTGAGCAAAAATTTCAAGTTCACTTCTTCAGCTTCAGAATATGTATCACGAAGTTGCAAGTCATTAATCAGCTTGTTAAACCTTTCAAACACATCTGTAATGCTTTCCTTTGGCTTAGCCATAAAACCCTCATACTGTGAAATCAGTATCCTTCTTTGATTTAACCTAACTTCCTCAGTTCCCTCACACAGTATCTCTATCTTTTCCCAGATCTGCTTAGTAGTGTCACAGTTGACAATGTTGTTATACATTACATTGTCAAATGACTCTATTAAGATTAACTGCAAATCACTATCCAGGGAGATTTTTTCTTTTTTAAGGTCAGTGTATTCTGCAGGATCCTTAGGAGCATAATGAGCTGGGATAACCATATCTCTATCTGTAGATTCATCAACTATAACCATAGGAATGAAGGGCCCATTTTTGAGGATCTGAATATACAGTGGATTGGCCATCCTGATAAACGGCATCATTTTCTTCTTCCATAGAGTATAGTTAGCTTTGTCAAAAGTAGGGATTTTGATGCTACTAATTTTCTGTGTATTCATTCTTCCAAGATCTTGAATCTGTTTACTTTCAGATTTTTCTCTGATACCACTTGTTAGGTAGTGAATTACACATGGGGGGGTGAATGTGTTTTTGTGTTTTTATGCTTTTCTTCAATGTTTAAGGTGGTGAACAAAGTAAACTAAATCTTGTAGTGAGATGTATTAATATTAAAATTAAACAAGAAATAACAGTGAACACAAATCTTTCAAAACTCACTTAATTTTATATTAAAATTAAGAATGTCTTGCTACAAAATTTCTAGGCTCTTTGTTGCTAAAGAGCTTAACTTCTTCCTTTAGAGAAATACAAGACTTTCTTATCAAAATTGTTGCAACTAACAAAGGACCAGTGTTAACTTTATATCTCAGTTAACTGCTGGTTTACATAGTTTATAATAAGACATGCTATTTACTTTAGTAAGATGTCACTAACCATTCAATTTTGGGAAAAGTATATCTTCCATTTATGGCTTAGAATATCTTTGTATATTGTGATAACTTTGATCTTCCTTTGTCAGTTAATCTTCACCCTTGATCTTGCACACTCTTCAAGCTACTTTTTATAGACTTGTCAATACAACTGGTTGAATTCTTTGTTGATTGTTAATCTTGGATATTAAACTGATTTGCACTTTTTACTTTGAGTTTTACCTCGAGATCTCCATTTTGTTATATAGAGAACTTGACATCTCGATAAGTATATTGGCTTATCGAGATCTCTCATTACTCTATACTTGATTTGACTTGTAGAGGTCTCTGAGTTCTCTATAAGAGAATTTAGCTTGTCGAGATCTCTCTACTTTATGTCTTCACTTTTGCTTAGAGACATCTCTGAGTTCTCTAGTGACTAATTGACTTGTCGACAACTCGGAGTTCTCTAGTGATAATTGACTTGTCGACAACTCAAAGTTCTCTAATGACATTTGACTTGTCGATAACTCTGAGTTCCCTAGTGAAGAAATGACTTGTCGATATCTCCAATCTTCGTGTCTTCAATTGGCTTGTCGATATCTCTGAGTTCTCTAGTAGCTTTCCCGACTTCTTGATAATTCATTTGGAGTTCTTGAATGACTTCTCTATAACACTAAATCTATGACTTGTAGAGATCTTGACTTGGAATATTTTTATTAAAACAGATTTATTCAACTCCAAGCTTCTTCATAATTCTCCTGAGGCATGATCTTCTTCCAGATAGAATTCTTAGGCTTGATACTATATAAACAAAAAGACTTCAGTCTGCTCTTTGACATTTTTAAAGACTTTAAATGTTATAATATAAAATTCAAACTAAGATTACAATGCAACTTACTTAGGGTTGTCAATTTGACTTAGTCTTGTAATTATACAGGCATGTCTTGCACAACATAAACCTACATTAAAAAGAAGAAGAATAAACCTATGGGGGAGTCACAGGGTGCACACACAGTGCCAACTGCAGTCACAGACTCAAATATTGCCCCTTCTCAAATTCAACTTGATGTGGCTCAAATAAATATCGGGTCATAGCCAAATTCTCTCACAAGCGAAACACCACACACACAAAATTCTCCAACAAATTCTTTGGTTATTGATATGATTAAAACATCAATTCTTGATTCTCCATCTCTCAAATTCGTGGAGGAGCCAAAATCTCAAGCAAGTGATCATTATCTAATTGATGATTTGTTGGATCACTTGCCTTTTCTTTCTCAAACTATTATTGAATCTGTGCACCAAAATTTAAAATCAATCTCCACGGATTCAACAATAGTTTCAACTCATATTTCCATTGTTTCTACTTCATTAATGGATATCCATCATCCATTGATAAGTGATTGTCTATCAATGGATAAGCTTAACATCATTCATTCGTTGACAGTCACAACTACTACTTCAACGGATATCCATCATCTGTTGATAGTCATTGCACAACATAAAATTTCCATATTTGTTACTAGTGAAGATGACTAGTGGTTGTCCAATCACTCTTAGGTTTGAGGGAAATGATTGAATTAAGTGAGAGGCTGGGTTGCTCCCAGGAAAAAGGAGAGGAAAAGAGTGAAAATATGCATGTCATTTCTTTCAGCATGGAAAAAGAGAGTGAGATGAGTCCCACCTAAGATGGTGAAGGTGAGGGTGTGAGGGTGGTTATAACGACTCGTGTAATCTTTTTGAATTATTTAATTATGCAACTATGGAAATTATTAAATAAGTAAAATATGTGTATTGGTTTTGACCGCTATGTGTTATTTGATTATTATATATGTGTGATTTATGGTGTATCGGATTGTCCGCGTGGTTAATTATGGAGTCATATTGAATTGCTTTCACTATTTACATTGAATTTAGTGCAAATTTATTTGTATAAATATTTGAAATGTCTTTAAAATTATTTTTATGGTTTTACAATAATACTAATTATTTTTGGGATTTTATAAAATTGAAAAATCAACATTTCATCAATTATTTAACCCTGTATAATTTTCTGATTGTATTTATTTGTAAAATCTATATTTAATTCAGAAAACCTTTAAGAATTATGAAACTCATATTTATTTAAGTTTGAAATATTTCGAGAATTTTAAAATTATTTCGGAAATTTTCAGGATTAATTTCACCCGCGCGTCGATTCCTTTAATTGCGAAAAGCGGGTATAAACTACTTTTCGGAAATTATTTTAAAATTATGAAATTTATGTTTTTACGAACATCGGGATATTTATGATATTTTAAGACTATTTCCATAATTTTCAGAATTTGTTTAAAGTGCACCTCGGGTCGTATATATTGAAACACGGAATAAAAAAAAAATTTGATTATACAGAGGGGTACGTGTCCAATAGCTGGACACGTGTTATGCAGAATAGATATACACGAATACACTCCTGTTTCTTTTGTTCCGATTAAAACAATCTCTCTGATTCCTCTTCTCTTTAATCTCGAAGTCTCTCTCTCTCGATTTTATGCTCTTTAATCTCTTCTCTCTCTCACTTTTCTCCTCTAGTTCCCCTGTATCTCTCTGTTTCCCTTGTCTCCGCGTGTGTTCTCGCATCTTTCCGGTAAGTTGCCGGCATTTTTTTTCCGGCCGCTTCTTTCCCTTTTTCCGATGATGCTCTGTTTCGGCTTATGTCTTGATTCAGTCATGGAAATTCATTTGTATATATATATTGACGCGTATGCGTGTATATTACAATGGATGTGTGTGCGTTTAAGTGTGTGCAAGTGTACCCAGTGTGTGTGTGTGTTGCAGTGTATCGACTGTGGGTGTTATGGTTTGATGTGCTATCGCCGGTTGTTTTCCTGCTGTGTTCGTTCAGTATTGTTGGCGCGTGTTTGTACGCGTGCGTTTTGATGGAAATTTTCTCAATTATCTTAATTAATTTTTGCAGGAATTACTTGATTGGTTTAGTGAAAGAAAGTATATTTTGTGCGGGAATTATTTCGGTTAATCAGTGGAACTCGTGAATGGAAACCCGACATGGGTACCTCCGGGTTTTGCCGCCGTCAGCAATGAATTTCGATGAGCTGACGGTGGACGGTGATGAATTTATTCTGAGTCCTAATACAAAAAATAATAATAATAATAATAATAATAATAATATATAAATAAGAGTAATAGTTAAATAATATCAGTGATTGGGATTCATGCAATTGGATTGTGATTTGGATTGTCATTGTAGCTGTTGTGAATTGATTTGACGTCGATATTGTGTTCGACGGGTAGCCCAATAAACAAAGGAGGCGCTGCCCGATTTCCGGGAAACTGAACTACGTAAAAACATGAACGTATCTGATGATTATCGGGACGTCGAGTGACTATATATGGTATATCTGTGTGTTTTATACGAAACTTGATTGTGCGATGTGATAAAATACTTTGCCAAATCGATAACCCTGATTTCATAAAATAAAGAATATATGTATTTTCCAAAAATGAACATCGAACCGATCTTCGAGGTTTTGAACCCTATTTGTTGCGTATGTTAATATAATATTCATAATTACGAGTCGGGTTTGAATATCGTTGGGTAAGAACTAGTATCGAGAATATGTCAAGCATACCTAGACGTTTAACGTAGGGTATTTCGACCCTGTAGGTTATAGTCAGGAACCTGAAAATGGACGATGGACTAAAGATAACCTAGTGGTCAGTCAACGAGCTCAGTAGAGTTTCAACAGAAAGATCTGAGTGTCGAAGTCAAATCCAATGGGATCTAGTGGTTGAACGTTAGAGCCTGAGCAGCAGAGTCGGCTCAGAGTTGATCAATAATAGTTGTAAAGCCTTGTAAGGCAAGTACTTCCGAACTTTTCTTCAAGATATATCGCAATTATTTTCGAACTAGTTCATAACATGTCGTTCCTATTCAAAATAACTCTTGTTTATATTGCAAATGCTTTAAACTATTTACCCTTGAACCCTGATTTTCTTAATCTTGAGCTGTAAGCCTTGTTCTTTATAAACCATCCTTTGTTGATCCTCAGATACCAAATCACACAAATATGATACTACTCCCCAAATGTGTAACCACCAAACACCAAACATTGGAACAAAAATTGTTTGAAAACATAGAAACTTTTATACCCCATTCATTCTTTATAACCTTAAAGAACTATACCTTGAAAAATCAGTACTCGTCCAATACCTGATCATTTTACAGACTGAAAATCGTTTCTTATACATACCCTGGTATACCCTTGAGATATCCATGAGTTTTCTTACGTTTTTATGCAAATGTTTAACATCATCGATTATGATCTTGTGTTATTGAATCATATTGTTATCATATTGAACTGCATTAGGATTGGATAGTTTTTATATATGTGGACCAGATTCGTGGTCAGACCATACCAATGGTCAATTTAGGCCAATGTGTGCCTTGGATCCAGTAATTAGAGCAGTGCGGTGTGCTTTGCTCGGGGTTAGTGCGTGACTGATCAGCAGCCTAACCTTGGTTTTATAACTTAAAATGAATATCCAATTCTAATGATTAGTTAAAAAGAAACTTGATTCTTTTGAATCCTCTCATTTGATCATTGTTTAACTTCAGTTATCTTTATCATGACTTGCTGAGCTAGTTAGCTCACCCTTGCGATTCTTTTATATATTTTACAGTTGAAAAGAATATGGATGATAGTGAAGTTTCTCAGTCCAAAGTGCGGGCTAAGGTTCCAGTTGAGTTGGATCGAGCTAGCAGAAGTTTCATGCGGTAAAGAGATAGTTAGATTGTAAGAATGATTTCATTATCAATTGTAAGTTAAATTAGTTGAGATTGGTACGATGTAATAAATCAAGGTGGTGGCTTGTTTTCATACTTTAACCTGTTGCGATCCGTGGTTTTGTGAAGCAGGGTCATTATAAATAATATTTCTTATACAGGTTGATATATCGTGATTGTGTTGTGGACCCCAAACTTCTGACCCGGGTTTGGAGGGCGTCACAGTGGTGAGCCAAGGGGGCCCTTGATGCAAGAACAGAGAGATAATGAGAGAGGAGCAGGTACTGGAGAGATAAGGGTGATAGCCATTACGAGTGAGTCAATGAATGTCAATGAGGCTGAAAGGAAAAAACTATATCAGCAAGAATACAGAGCTTTTATAGACTCTATTTGTTACGACCGGCATTTTATGTAATATTATTTGTGAATTTGGTATAATATTAAGTCAAATGAAAATATATTCAATAATTGTACGTTTGTGTGAGTGAAAATTTCTGCATTATAAATTTGCTTTGGGTAGTATATGATTTTTCAAAGCAAGAGTTTATTTAATTTCTTTATTTTTGATTTATAAGGAATATTCTAAGCTTTGGAAAAATCTTCTTTTAAAAGGCATTTTGATCACAAATTTTGAAAATGATTTTATAAAGTCTCTAAAAATACAAGTTATTTATGGTATAAATTTTATAATTTTTGAACTTGTATTTTATTTTATAAAAATAAATCTTTACAAATTTTATTTGTTATAATTATTAAATTACATGAATAACCTTGCATGCAAACTCTCTTTCTATTCTCTCAAAGGGCAAATAAGACTTTTCCAACCCCACTAACTCATTTGATTATTACCAAATTACTACCTTAGCCTTGCATGCAAAATGGCCTAACTTTAGCCAAGGGACATTTTTGTAAGTTCTCACTTCCACTCATTACTTGTCAACCAAATAGCATAAAACAAACAAATCAAAGTGGAGAGAAGTCATTCATCATTTCACACTCCAACACACCACAAAAATTTCTCTCTTCCCCTCCCTCCCTTTTGCTCTCGGCCGAACCCCATTTCCCCCACTCCCTTCCATTTTTCATTCCATTTCTCATCTTCCCTAGTGTAATTCTTTCACCTACATTTATTTTATATACTTTCCAAGAGTTTTGTGATTTGGAAGATGAAGTTTCATGGTTGCATGTGTAGTTTTGTGTGATCTCCAAAGAGAAACTCTTGATTCTTGTGAATTCAAGAGCTCTCTATGAGATATATTATGTATATATGCTAACTAAGTGTTTTATGGAGATATCATGCTTTAAAATCCTTTGCATGCTACTGAAATCTCATTATAAATTTATGTTTAGCCATGCATGCTAGTTTTAAGACATTAAAATGATGATCAACCATGTTTTGCATGCTATTCTTTTCGAAATCATGTTGTTATCTATAAAATTCGAAATAGATGTGCTTAAATAGATTGTTTCCATGATGAATTTCTTATTAATACTTAAAAGGAGTTATATTTCATAATTATTAAGGATAAGTATTAGGTGCAAGTCGATTTTGCAAGCATTTACAACTTTATGCCTAGCCGAAATCTTGTTATGTGCTTTCCATGAGTTGCATGTTATATATTTAGTTGCATGTTGTTGTTTTTAGGCATGGATGATCTCACCCAATATTATTTTGAGAATAAAGGAGTTAGTTCAGTAGATTACCATGTATAAGTCTTGGTTTAAGTATTGAGTTTTTGTTAGTTGAGTTGTCAAGTCAAAACCTTGGAAAAATGAGAGTTATGGTTTCTGCAGAAAAATCAGTTTAATACCCTGAGGTTTAGAGTGAGTTTTGACCATGTCATTGATGTGAACTTTGAGGCCCAAGCTACCAGAAGTTAGTATGGGGAGTATATAATAGGTTTTAGGAGTTGGTTGGAGGTTTGCATGTCATTTGGTTAGGTGCACAAGTAGAATAACAAAATCTGTCCAGCAGGGGACAGTTTTGTTGCAACTTAGAAATAGGGAGATTTGGCCATGTCATGGGTAGGCCCTCATTAGACCCAATTGGGCCTTAGTTAGAGGGTATGTCAGAGAAGTTTTTCCAACCATATTTCATAGGATATGAGCTAGAACCATGTGTCACAAGATAATTCAAGTCAGGGCATTTTCTGCCCAGAAAAACAGGGGAACCTTGGACTTTTAGCTTAGGCCCAAGAAGGCCCAAGCCAGGCCTTTGAGCCACATCAAGCTTGTGAGATGCCCTTAGGTCAGGAGAGTCTTGTGTAAAAATTTTGAAGAAAAACTTGTAGTTTAAGAGTGTCTAATGCACTCAAGAAACCTTAGTTACCATTCTGAAATTTGCACCAGTGAGCACTTTCACTTATCACATAGTTTTAGAACACTTAGAAGTGAGTTTAGGTCAACCACCATAGTTTTAAGATAGTATAAGGTCAGTAGAGAAAAAGGCACAAGTGAGGGTCAATAGGTTTTGGATAATTTAGGAAAGGCACATTGAGTTAGGAAGCCCAAATTTGAAGACTTTGTTTAGTTAGCGACCAAGTGACTTAAGTGGTGAGTCGAG